>NC_061508.1:167436708-167451683 GCF_022539505.1 Lolium rigidum
AATTCAAAGTAAAGGTATTGAAGCAACACAAAAGAAGATTAAGTTTCAGCGGTTGCTTTCAACTTGTAACATGTATATCTCATGGATATTGTCAACATAGAGTAATATAATAAGTGCAATAAGCAAGTATGTAGGAATCAATGCACAGCTTCACACAAGTGTTTGCTTCTTGAGGTGGAGAGAAATAGGTGAACTGACTCAACATTGAAAGTAAAAGAATGGTCCTCATAGAGGAAAAGCATCGATTGCTATATTTGTGCTAGAGCTTTGATTTTGAAAACATGAAACAATTTTGTCAACGGTAGTAATAAAGCATATGCATCATGTAAATTATATCTTATAAGTTGCAAGCCTCATGCATAGTGTACCAATAGTGCCCGCACCTTGTCCTAATTAGCTTGGACTACCTGGATTATCACCGCAATACATATGCTTTAACCAAGTTTCACAAAGGGGTACCTCTATGCCGCCTGTACAAAGGTCTAAGGAGAAAGCTCGCATTTGGATTTCTCGCTTTTGATTATTCTCAACTTAGACATCCATACCGGGACAACATAGACAACAGATAATGGACTCCTCTTTTAATGCTTTAAGCATTTGACAACAATTAATTCTTTTCTCATTAGAGATTTGAGGATATTTGTCCAAAACTGAAACTTCCACCATGAATCATGGCTTTAGTTAGCGGCCCAATGTTCTTCTCTCACAATATGCATGCTCAAACCATTCAACTCAGTGTAGATCGCCCTTACTTCAGACAAGACGAACATGCATAGCAACTCACATGAAATTCAACATTGAGTTGATGGCGTTCCCAGTGAACATGGTTATCGCACAACAAGCAACTTAATAAGAGATAAAGTGCATAATTACATATTCAATACCACAATAGTTTTTAAGCTATTTGTCCCATGAGCTATATATTGCAAAGGTGAATGATGGAATTTTAAAGGTAGCACTCAAGCAATTTACTTTGGAATGGCGGGAAAATACCATGTAGTAGGTAGGTATGGTGGACACAAATGGCATAGTGGTTGGCTCAAGTATTTTGGATGCATGAGAAGTATTCCCTCTCGATACAAGGTTTAGGCTAGCAAGGCTTATTTGAAACAAACACAAGGATGAACCGGTGCAGCAAAACTCACATAAAAGACATATTGAAAGCATTATAAGACTCTACACCGTCTTCCTTGTTGTTCAAACTCAAAACTAGAAATTATCTAGACCTCGGAGAAACCAAATATGCAAACCAAATTTTAGCATGCTCTATGTATTTCTTCATTAATGGGTGCAAAGCATATGATGCAAGAGCTTAAACATGAGCACAACAATTGCCAAGTATCACATTACCCAAGACATTTATAGCAATTACTACATGTATCATTTTCCAATTCCAACCATATAACAATTTAACGAAGGAGAAACTTCGCCATGAATACTATGAGTAGAAACCAAGGACATATTTGTCCATATGCTACAGCGGAGCGTGTATCTCTCCCATAAAGTGAATGCTAGGATCCATTTTATTCAAACAAAACAAAAACAAAAACAAACCGACGCTCCAAGAAAAAGCACATAAGATGTGGCCGAATAAAAATATAGTTTCAGGGGAGGAACCTGATAATTTGTCGATGAAGAAGGGGATGCCTTGGGCATCCCCAAGCTTAGACGCTTGAGTCTTCTTGATATATGCAGGGGTGAACCACCGGGTGCATCCCCAAGCTTAGAGCTTTCACTCTCCTTGATCATGTTGCATCATACTCCTCTTTTAATCCTTGAAAACTTCCTCCACACCAAACTCGAAACAACTCATTAGAGGGTTAGTGCACGATATAAATTGACATATTCAGAGGTGACACAATCATTCTTAACACTTCTGGACATTGCATAATGCTACTGGACATTAGTGGATAAAAGAAATTCATCCAACATAGCGAAAGAGGCAATGCGAAATAAAAGGCAGAATCTGTCAAAACAGAACAGTTCGTATTGACGAATTTTAAAATGGCACCAGACTTGCTCAAACTAAAATGCTCAAATTGAATGAAAGTTGCGTACATATCTGAGGATCATGCTCGTAAATTGGCGTAGTTTTCTGAGCTACCTACAGGGAGGTGGACCCAGATTCGTGACAGCAAAGAAATCTGGAACTGCGCAGTAATCCAAATCTAGTACTTACTTTTCTATCAACGGCTTAACTTGGCACAACAAAACTCAAAACTAAGATAAGGAGAGGTTGCTACAGTAGTAAACAACTTCCAAGACACAAAATAAAAACAAAGTACTGTAGGTAAAAACATGGGTTGTCTCCCATAAGCGCTTTTCTTTAACGCCTTTCAGCCTAGGCGCGAAAGTGTGTATCAAGTATTATCAAAGGGTGGTACTTCTACAGCGGGGTGTGGGCTCTTCTCAACCAGGCATATTATATTAGATACATAAGTTTTAGCATCTCCCTTTTCATTAGTCTTAGGCGTGCTACTCTCATCAAACAAATTTTCAGGAACAAGCCAAGCATAATTATTTTCTAGTGCATCATTCATAGCTAGGAGCTTGCATGGTATTGGTGCTTTGATCTCCCCACCATCATCAATATTATTAGTGTATCTTATTCTATCCATATCCATCTTTTCAAGGAGACTAGCAAAATTAGTAGGAGAACCAAGCATATTAAATTTAGCAAAGACCTTTCTAGCTTCTCTTGCTAGACCACCAAATTCTCTAAGAAGGGTTTCTAAAACAAAATCTTTCTTTTCCCCTTCTTCCATATCACCAAGTGTGAAAAACATATGTTGGATTATAGGATTGAGATTAACAAATTTGGTTTCCAACAAGCGAACTAAATGCGCAGCAGCAATTTCATAAGTAGGCGCAAGGTCTACCAAGTGTCTATCTTCAAAATTTTCAATGGTACTAACATGGTTGAAGAATTCTTCTATGTTATTTCTCCCAACTATAGACCCACGTCCTACCGGTATGTTCTTTGTGGTAAAATTAAAAGGAAACATGATGAAATAAGTAAAGTAAATGCTAGTAACTAATTGTTTTTGTGTTTTCAATATAGCAAACAAGATAGCAAATAAAGTAAAACTAGCAACTAATTTTTTTGTATTTTGATTTAGTGCAGCAAACAAAGTAGTAAATAAAACTAAGCAAGACAAAAACAAAGTAAAGAGATTGAGAAGTGGAGACTCCCTTGCAGCGTGTCTTGATCTCCCCGGCAACGGCGCCGTAAAATATGCTTGATGGCGTGTATTTCACACGTTCGTTGGGCAACACCAAGAGGAAGGTATGATGAGCACAAGCAGCAAGTTTTCCCTCGTAAAGAAACCAAGGTTTATCGAACCAGGAGGAGCCAAGAAGCACGTTGAAGGTTGATGGCGGCGGGATGTAGTGCGGCGCAACACCAGAGATTCCGGCGCCAACGTGGAACCCGCACAACACAACCAAAGTACTTTGCCCCAACGAAACAAAGTGAGGTTGTCAATCTCACCGGCTTGTCAGTAACAAAGGATTAACCGTATTGTGTGGAAGATGATTGTTTGCAGAGAAAACAGTAAAAACAAGTATTGCAAGTAGATTGTATTTCAGTAAAGAGAATTGGACCGGGGTCCACAGCTCACTAGAGGTGTCTCTCCCATAAGACGAACAAGCATGTTGGGTGAACAAATTACAGCTTGGGCAATTGACAAATAAAGAGAGCATGACAATGCACATACATATCATGATGAGTATAGTGAGATTTAATTGGGCATTACGACAAAGTACATAGACCGCCATCCAACCGCATCTATGCCTAAAAAGTCCACCTTCAGGTTATCATCCGAACCCCTCCAGTATTAAGTTGCAAAGCAACAGTACAATTGCATTAAGTATGGTGCGTAATGTAATCAACAACTACATCCTTAGACATAGCATCAATGTTTTATCCCTAGTGGCAACAAGCACAACACAACCTTAGAACTTTCCGTCACTCGTCCCGTGTGTCAATGCAGCATGAACCCACTATCGAGCATAAGTACTCCCTCTTGGAGTTAAAAGCATCTACTTGGCCAGCAGCATCTACTAGTAACGGAGAGCATGCAAGATCATAAACAACACATAAGCATAACTTTGATAATCAACATAACAAGTATTCTCTATTCATCGGATCCCAACAAACGCAACATATAGAATTACATATAGATGATCTTGATCATGATAGGCAGCTCACAAGATCCGACAATGATAGCACAATGGGGAGAAGACAACCATCTAGCTACTGCTATGGACCCATAGTCCAGGGGTAGACTACTCACTCATCACTCCGGAGGCGACCATGGCGGTGTAGAGTCCTCCGGGAGATGATTCCCCTCTCCGGCAGGGTGCCGAGGCGATCTCCAGGATCCCCCGAGATGGGATCGGCGGCGACGGCGTCTCCGCAAGGTTTTCCGTATCGTGGCTCTCGGCACCGGAAGTTTCGTCACGGAGGCTTTAAGTAGGCGGAAGGGCAAGTCGAGAGGGGGCACAGGGGCCCCGGATGACAGGGCGGCGCGGCCAAGGGGGCGGCCGCGCCGCCCTAGGGTTTGGCTCCCCGTGGCCCCACTTCCTTTCGTCTTCGGACTTCCGGAAGCTTCGTGAGAAAATAAGCCTCCGGGCTTTTATTTCGTCCAATTCCGAGAATATTTCTTTACTAGGATTTCCGAAACCAAAAACAGCAGAAAACAAAGAATCGGCACTTCGGCATCTTGTTAATAGGTTAGTTCCAGAAAATGCACGAATATGACATAAAGTGTGCATAAAACATGTAGATAACATCAATAATGTGGCATGGAACACAAGAAATTATCGATACGTTGGAGACGTATCAATACGTGATAACTCCAAATGCTGAAATACCATCATCGTCCGGTAAGGACAATGTTTAAAGAACTATCAAAGATGCTATAATGCATAGTATGAAATGCAATCGTCCCGAGCGTAACCTAATCTCGATTACTTAGGATGTATGAGTTGCAAAGATTACTTTAGGGTTGGTTGCACTTTTAGAATGATTCTCAAACAAGGTTCTTATTAGGGTTTGGTTATATAAGCATCATAACCAAGTGATATAAGACATAATAACAATCATACACATACAGTAATAGTGATGGAATGATATGTAAAGAACAGCTTGTCAATTTTAAGTTCTACAGGTCATGGTTGATGATTACTTATGCTATACTTCAAAAGAATAACTTTTGAAGAACATGTTAATTAAGAAATAATGAGTATTTCAAAGAAGGATAGGGTTTCTAAGGTTTGATTGACATTTGTACTTCAAAAGAATAACTTTTGAAGAACAGGTTAAATAAGAATATGAACTACTATACATATGAGCTATGGCTTTCTAGGGTTTACTATTGAATTCATTTAGTTCCACTAATAGGAACTAGTTGGGTTCTTAAGTTGAATTGGTTCTATATACAACAAGTATGGGCAGGTTTATTACTATGGTTGATTATGATATCATATCAAAGGACGGTCATCCAGATGGTTCTATAAATTGGCTACTAGGGTTTACTATGGTTTCTCATTTGCTTCACTAAATAATCACTAATAGTTTCTAAGCTTAAGTGGCTTATCATTTCCTAAGTAGGGTTGAGTGGAATAGGAGCATGTGATGTGAATTACTACACAAGATTGGTATTAGGGTTTATCATTATGGTGCTACTAGGGTTTGATGATTCAGGTTGACCTTAATGGTATGGTATATAGGATAGTGGTTAGTGGTACTAATTTCATTCACAAGTTAGGGTTTATACTTAGGTGGCACTAGGGAATCATATAAGTTTTAATTAAGAATAGGTACATGAAATGACAAGCTCATGTGAATTGGTTTTATGTTGATGGATCATGATTATGCATTTATTGGTTACTATCAAGGTTCTACAAGTAAAGTTGAAGTGGCTATGATCACATGGCTTAAATCTTTAGGGTTTTAGAATTGAAACAATTTTGAGATGATCACATGAAATAAAGGAATCAAAATCTTACTAAATTGAAGCTAGGGTTTCTAAGTTCTGGTACAACTCCTAAAATAATAATTGATAAATAGAGTTGTGATTACTAATTACTTTGAATCAAAATTAGTAATGGTTTAACATTTTATTAATCTACACAAGACTTAATAATTAGAGTAACTCCTATTTTAGTTTAATTAAGAATTAGGGTTAATAATTGTTATTAGGGTTTAAAATAATTAAGTTGCTAACTAAGGATGTTTAAGTGAATAAGTTTTGATTTACCAAAATAATATTGGCTTACAATATTTTCTTGAGTTATTACTACTTAAAGAAAATAGTAATTGGTAATTTGCAAATTAGGGTTTATGAATTACCACTAATAATTAAGTTAATACAAATATGGTAAATAAAATTAATCCTAACATATTACTTAGTTACTCGAATAGTTAAAATTTAATTTTTGAAACTTAATTATTTATTGAATTCAAATTGTATTGTAAATAAATGAAATGGCATAATTAATAAGGTTAAAAATAAACGAATTTTTATTTTGACACACATTTTTGTTTTATATTTTATTTGAATAGAGTTTATTTTTGTGAACATTTTGATATATTATTTATATTTTTCTGAGTTGAAATGAATTTTGTATGATTTTACAAAGTTTTAGACATTTACTGGAATTTGAAATTTAAACGAAATACTAAACGTACCGGTTCGTTTCTAGTCCGAGAGTCGACTGGTGGGACCTTTGACCAGTCAACTGCCACGCGGGCCGAAGACCAGTCAAAGTTTCTGACGTGGCGGGGAACACGCCCCTCTCGCCGTCGGCGACCAGGCGAGGGCGGCGCCGCCGCTACAGGGCCTTCGCAGACACGCGGTTTGTACCGCTCGGACCAGGAGACGATGGTGGACCATCTCATGGTGTCGGAATCGACTAAAGGTCGCCGGAAACACGTTGGAGAACAGACCCCGCGGCGGTGCACTCCGGCGAGAATCCAATCGGGAGCTACAAATGATGCCGAGAAGGATGAGAGGTGTCCAGAGATGCGCAAACTCACCCTGGTGCCTCCCAGGTAGTCGCCGGTGTCGATTGGAGACGGAATCGACCTCAACCTCGCCGATTCCGGCGATGTACCGTGGGAGAAAATCTTGAAATTGGCCGTACTCGGACCTCCCCGGATGCTCGGCTTGATCGGTCGAACGACGACGTCGAGGCGCATCTCCTCGACCACTTCTTGAGCTCCGGGGGTGACCTCCGCCGTCGATTTCGTGCTCAACTCCGGCGGCAGTAAGTGGAAGAGATTGAGGAATAAAGAGGGCCAGAGGGGGAATGAAAGGGTGGCGAGATGCTAGGGCTTCCTGGCGGAGCTACTGGTGGTTTTATAGCGTGAGGAGAGCTCTTCAGCGGCGACGCGGTGGCGGAGACGGCCGGGATGCGTCGGTGAGAGGGTGAATGATTTGGGCACGAATCGGGACGCACAGGAGATAAGACGGACGCGAAGACGCTTGTACGGGGTTCAGAGACCGTCTGCGACGTCCGGGGCGTGCTCATCCTCCACGAGGACGTGGCGAAGCTTCCCCGTCGCGTTGTCGCCCGCCAGGAGGAAGACGAAGGCGATGGCCTTCTGTTTAATCGTGAAACGCGTACGTGGACCGCTTTCGGCTGGGCTGGCTGCGTCGTGGGCTTTCTCCGGGGCTGTTGCTGGGCTGCTGAGGTCCACGGTGGTAAGCCAGGTAAGTTTTCCCTCCACTTTCATTTTTCAAATTTTCTGTTTTCTGTTTTCTTTTTCTGTTTTTATTTACTGGTTTGAATTCAAATTGAATCCTATTTTGTTTTTTTTCAGGTTCTAAATCATTTGAATTTCAATATTACTACATGATAATACTCACTGCCTAATTCTTTTGTTTAAACAACTATTGAATTTTTTAATTAAAGTGACACTTAGTGAGGTTTAATTAACAAAGAAATAGGTTTAGCTTTTTATCTCACTTCCTTTTTAATTTAGGAACCAGATCCATTTAAATGGTTTGAAATTTATAGCTGGTGCATAATGAACACATGATTAGGTTGAGCTAGTACTTAATAATATGGATTGTTCACATATAACTCTCCTTATGGCTAGAGTTTAAAATAAATGGCAATGAGAATGGATTGGTTCATGATTTTATGTGAAGAATTGTTTCCAAAGGTTTAAGAATATGGTTGGCTTCACTCTGTGTTAAATAATCTTGCTTAGCAATTCTGGCTTGGCTTACTTGAAATAGATCCTAAGCTCATCAGGTTAATTCACTTGTTAAGGTGATTCTATTTCATACCCTACTATTTCATTTGGTTCCCAAAGCAAGTACTTGGGAGGCAAAATAGAATTGAATATTGGTTCACTCTACTCACCAAAGGCATTTAGTCCATAAGCATATATGGCTTGGTTTATTACTTGTGATACATGATACACAAGTTAGGTAACAATATTTTATGTGGGGTGGATCCTATATGAAAGGGTTAGAGTTTTAGGAATACTTCACTAATTGAAGTATTGAATAGGCATGAGGCATGGCAGGGTTATATTTATAATCCAAAGTGATGCTTGGATTGGAATTCAAATATGGCCTAGGGTTTAAGTAGTGATCACCAATGTGATACACAACTAGGATTAAAATATGGTACAAGCTTTGATGCTATTCTATTGGCTAGGGTTATCCTCCTCACTTAGGTATAATTATTGTATCAAGGCAATGCTATGTTTATCTCAAGCGTTTGGATAGGCAAGGTTTAGATACCATATCAATACTACTCCATACAAGGCATGAGTATTGGTCTGATTAACTACTAATGATTTACTTATCATTTCATGTGAAGAAGGATATCCATGGATCACTTGTAGAGGTTTAACTTAGCATCTCAATTTAATAAGCAAGATCATGCATCAGACATGATCCACTTATTCCTCACTAATCTCTCTTCTTTAATACTTCTATCAACACACTCACTTAGATTCTTAGGGTTTATGATCTACACCCAATTTGTAATGATTAAAGTATTGACCTCATAATAATTATTAGTGCATTATGGTTCTCTCTCCTAGATCAAGTATAAGTCCATATACTTGAGTATACCTCTTTAGATTGAGCTCTTCGAATAAGTAGGGTTCCTCTAGGGTTTATGATCATTACCAAGTTGTAATGATCACAACACTTGCCTCACTTGAATCTCTAATCAAATAGGTACTTACTTACTATCAAGTGTTAGCTAGGCCAAGTAGGGTTTAATACTTGACATGTACTCCTTATAGCATTGCTTAGTATTAATGGTTTACCTCACATCGATAGGTTGAATATTAAACTAGGTTCTACCCAGATTGGATAATATAATCATATGAATGATTCTCTCTTTTCTCTAGGTTTAATGGTATGAGTTGGGAAACAAGGTTGGAATGATCCAAAGTTAATGATGAATGAATATGAATGTCCTTGACATGGATTCAATTATTGTAGTTGAAAAGATATACCATGTGACTCATGGTAGGAACATTTATTTAGTAGAAAACATGGATAAGATAAGTATAGAATAGTTTCTTAGTTAATTGTGTTCTTTGATTTATAGTTGAATAATTATTCATGTGTTGTTGTAAGGAATGGCATGTTGAGATCCTTTATAAGATCTTGTAGTTGATCCTTACTTAAGGTGTTGTTTGTTGTAAAACTAATTCTATTTGATCTAGCCCATAGATCAAATCATCTCTACCCAAAACAAGGTTTTAACAAAGATCACAGTGAAGTTTATAGCGCTTGACTTGATGATCTACTTCAATTCCAGCAAGTCAAGTGAAACTTCAGTTACTGTGATAAGTTTTATTTGAAGCGCGAAAATTCCCCGGATTTTCTATGCATGAATGCAATGCACACTTTGGTGTTCTCTCATTTTATTGCCTCTAAACCTGGGATATTACAAGATAGCTGGGAACCCCGGTCCATCTGTCATCATTAAATACTCACTCGGTCCTATATGCCATTAGAGGTAGTATCAACTATTTTCTGGTGCCATTACCTGCGTATTCTTATTCTGCTAGCTGTCGTATTCTTTGTTACTATTCTTGTCATATTATTGCTACTTTCACATCACCCCTGTTACTAGTGCTTTCCAGGTGCAGCTGAATTGACAACTCAGTTGTTAAGGCTTATAAGTATTCTTTGTCTCCCCTTGTGTCGAATCAATAAATTTGGGTTTTACTTCCCTCGAAGACTGTTGCGATCCCCTATACTTGTGGGTTATCAAGCACAAGTGAGGAGAATTTATTTATTTATTATGTGATCATTGTTGAGAGTGCCCACTAGTGAAAGTATGATCCCTAGGCCTTGTTTCTAAGTATTGAAACACCGTTTCCAACAAGTTCTGCTACATGTTCGCTTGCTGCCATTTTTATTTCAGATTGCAATTGCTACTTATAATCATCCGTATTACTTGTATTTCACTATCTCTTCGCCGAACTAGTGCACCTATACATCTGACAAGTGTATTAGGTGTGTTGGGGACACAAGAGACTTCTTGTATCTTAATTGCGGGGTTGCTTGAGAGGGATATCTCTGATCTCTACCTCCCTGAGTTCGATAAACCTTGGGTGATTCACTTAAGGGAAACTTGCTGCTGTTCTACAAACCTCTGCTCTTGGAGGCCCAACACTGTCTACAGGAATAGAAGCGTGCATAGACATCAAAGTTTCATCAAGATCATCGCTAGTATTCCCCCTAGCTTGAGGTGAACTAACATGTGTAATAATATTTTCAGCATTTCAGTTTGTTTAGCTCTAGCAATTGTAGTGTCTAGGAAAGGGCCTAACGAACCACTTTTATCAAGCACGGTAGAAGCATCATCAAAATCATCAAGAACATTATTAGATTCAGCAGAAGTAGCAGCATGTGGCGGAGTAAGAAGCTTACTCATAACAGAAGGCGAATCAAGAGCGACAGAAGTGTTCAAAGTTGTACCTCTTCTAGTAGTGGATGGCAATATAGGGAACTTCGATTCAGGAGCTTTCCCCATAATGAATAAATTGTAGCGAACAATATCACCTTCAAGTGGGCTTGTAAATAAAGCTATGCTCCTCGGTAACGGTGCTAGAAAATAGTCTTGATGATCCACAAGTATAGGGGATCACAACAGTGTTCGGGGGAAGTAAAACTCAAATTTATTGATTCGACACAAGGGGAGCCAAAGAATATTTATAAGATTTAACAAGTGAGTTGTCAATCATTGATTCGACACAACAACAAAAAGTGTCGGGAAAGTAGATACGTTTTGGACATATCACAAGGTACCATCTCAACAAGTTCAGTTCAAGGAACATACCATATAATGCTAAGAAATTGTTCGATCTCAGACACTCTAGCCTTAGAGTCACCATTGAGAGGACATTTGCTGCTTTGAAGAATAGATTCAAGGTACTTGACCAGAAATCACTCCACACTTACGAGACCCAAGTCAAGCTGGTTCTTGCTTGCTGCATTCTTCACAACTGAATTTAAATCATATTATTTAAAAAATCCTCGCCCCAAAAATAAGCTCGAACTAAGGGTGTGTTTGGTAGCCCGGTTGGCTTATCTCACCTCATACAAGATGAGTCTACCTATGGTGACCATGTACAAGTGTGTTTTATTGTGTTGTGTTTGGTAGGTCGTATGAGCTGAGTTGTGCTCCGCTGAGATCCTGTTTGGTGTCCTATATGATTTGAGCCATTCCATACAAAAATAAAAATGCATCGGGCCCTGAGTACAAAATGAAAAAGCGATCGGGTCCCTGTACAACAAACTACAAAGCAATCAGGTCCCTATGAATGTTGGGATCGAGCTCCGCCCCTTCCGCTGGCGAGAGGAGTCGTTGCAGACGGCGAGAGGAGCTTTCGCCGGGGAGGATCCGCCGCCAGATGTCCCAGCTCCTTCTGCTTCACGAGCGGTGAGGCCGAGTTGCTCCTCCTGCTCGGTTGCCGGTGGAGAACTCCTCCTGCTTTGCGCACGGCGAGGCCGAGCTGCTCGGTTGCCGGACGAGGGTGGGAGAGGCGGCGTGGCCTTCCGCTAGTTCAGCTGCTGGTGCAGAGCTCGGGAGATGGTGGCACATGGAGCTCGGGATGAAGCCGTGAGAGGCGGCGGGGAAGTTGAAGGAGGAGAGCTCTCTGGCGAGACTGGGACCACGGGGGAAAATGATGGGATGGAGTGGTGACCCCTATGGGCCGCAACGCCTGCGCAAAGCGTTTTCCGAACGGACTTAGCTCGGTTGCCTTGCGAAGCTCGATTCGAGCTTCTCAACTGGACATGTCTGAGGGCTTGTTTTTTTTTTGCATGAGGTGGACACTGCTCAGGACACACGACCCGACCTACCAAACAAGAAATAGTAGGCTGGGTTGGGAATATCCGAGCCTAGCCGATCTACCAAACAGGGCCTAACGAACCCGCCCTAAGAGCATGTCTAACAACCCCCTAAAAACTGGCCCCGTATCGCGCAAGTAGAGGGCTCTGTATTCTGTTTTTACAGGCCGAAAACGCGTGGGAAACACACATTTTGCATATCAAAACCAATACAACCATCATAGTGAATAAAAGTTTCAAATCACACAATAATCAACATAATTATTACAATAATTTTTTTGGAACTGACAACAAATGTTCGAATCGAATCAAACAAATAACAAATGTTCCCGCAATCAAACAAATAACAAATGTTTCATCTCACACATATAAGAATAGGAAACGAATGTAATAAATCATTGGCCATGCAACTGCCAGTGGTGATCGATCGGAGGCTAGAAGAACTCACCGTGGGATCTGCAGCGGGGCAGTACGCGGCGGGATGCGGCGGGGGCGCGGCGAGGAGCACTGAGGTTCGGCGGTGGTGCGGCGGGCGTCGAGGCACACTGGGGCGGCTCGACGGGCGGCAGAGAGGGGCAGCTACCCTGGTTTCCGGCGGCGGCGGGCGGATGTGGCGGCGACGCGGGGGAAGGAGATTGAGGAATCTGAAATTTCCGCGCGCCCTAGAGGAAGCAAATAGACAGGTCGGCCTCCAGTTCGGCCTTCCAACCCCCACTCGTAGGGGTCAAGGAGCCGGCCCAGGCCGGAACTGAGAATTTTCAATACAGACCGGGGCTGTTTTACGGGACCTGATGAACGCCACGGACGCGCCAAAACCCATGTGCCGGCTGTTATTTTAGAGCATCTCCACCGGTAGCCCCCAAATAGGCGCCGGCAGGGGCGCCGGCACCTCCGTTTGGGGGCGCCAGCACCGCATCCTCCATTTAGGGAAGCCGTTTCCACACCGGCGGCCCGATAGATTTTGAAATTTAAATACAAATTTGCGACACGATATTCATACGTAGTTCGAACGAAATTTGTACAAATTTAACGCGATTGCAAACTAAAAAACTAAAAATAAACATCTAGCGACGCGGGGAGTCGAAGGCACTGAAGTCGAGTTCATCGCCGCTGGATGAGAAGGACCAGCTGTCGACGTCGTCGGCCTCCTCCTCGTCGGCCTTCTCCTCCTTTGGCGCCGACAACTTGGATGGTCCGGCGAGGTCGACGTAGTTGGCGCCGTGATCCCTGGCGGACCACACCGCCGCCTGCCACGGGTCGATCGCGATGTGACGGTAGTCCTCGTCGACGGAGCGGCCGACGATGAAGCTCTGGGCGAGGAACTCCTCCTCGTCGCCGTCGCCACGGAGGGCCGCCTGCGCCTCGGCCTCCTTCTCCCACCATGTCTTCTTCGCCGGCGGAAGTGGTGGCGAGGCGTCCTCCTCCTTGACGCGGGAGCGGCGGCCCGACCCCGTCGTCCGACGAGTCGGAGCAGAGGAGGCGCGCCTGGCGTCGTCGCGGATGACGACGGCTCCGAAAGGAGGTGCGGGCGCGGTCGAGCGCGTGCGCCCGACGGCGGACGATCCCGTGCGTGAGGTTCCGGACGCTGCGGTCCGTTCCGGCGCCCTCTGCTTGGTAGGCGGCGGCACCATGGTCGCCGCCTGGGGGAAGTAGACCGGCTCCCGTTGCCCGCGGACGTGTGGACGGTGGCCGTTACTCGCGATGCGTGCGGTCGACGTCGCGCCCGTACCACCAGGCACAGCGGCCGACGTTGTTGAAGCGGCCGCCGGAGGGATTGTCAATCCGCGTGACCTCTTCGTCGCGCTCGGTAGCGCTCTTCCCAGTCCGGGCTGTCGAGGGCATTCTCCGGGCGGCTCCTCTGCTCCGGCGTCATCGAGGCCCGCTGTTCCCTGGCGAGGGCCCGCATCTGTGCTCCTCGCGGCGGCAGCGGCGGCACGGCGAAACCGCCGTTGGAGACGTGCCAGCCGTGCGGCAACTTGAACTGCACTGGCACGGGGATCCGGTGCCAGTACAGCACGTCAGCCTCGTCGAACGACAGCTGCGTCGAGTGCATGCCGCCGCCGCTGCCGCCGGCCTGGTCGTTGTGCGCCATCGCGTTCGCGTGCGGGTGGGTGGTGGTTCGGGCGGAGGTTAAGGACGACGGCGGCTAGGGATGGACGGCGGGGAAAAGAGAGGAGTGCGCGCCGGTGTGGTTTTAAGGAAGGCGGCGGACCCGCATTGAAGACGCGTGGGTAAGGTAGGTGGACGCTGCGTGGACAGTCGCCGCCCTCGCCGTTTTGGTTTCCGTGCGGGAGGTCATTAACGCCGATGACCAACCTCCCCGCGTCGTTTCTGATGCAAACCGCCGCGTCTCCTCGCTGACAAGGCGCCCCCACCCGAAAAACCGTCGTTCCGCGAGGCGCCGACGCGCCCGATTCGCGCCTTTGGCAAAGGGGTCGACACGGGGTTGCCGGCGATTCTATTGGGCTCCAAAATTGGCCGGCACCGTTTGGGGCGCGCCGGTGCGAGTCCATTTTCACTCCCGGTCTCCAAATTGCTATCAGGACCGCTATGTGGGTTGCCGGTGGAGATGCTCTTACGGGTTTGGACGTTTTAGGGTGCCTCTTAGACATGGTGTGACCCAGCCGAACAGCT
>NC_061508.1:167451783-167588389 GCF_022539505.1 Lolium rigidum
CTCATAAAAGCTAGAGAAGAGAAACTAAAACTTGAAACTTCTATTCCTAGAAAGCTAGAGGATGGTTGGGAGCCCATCATTAAAATGAGAGTCAAAGATTTTGATTGTAATGCTTTATGTGATCTTGGTGCAAGTATTTCTGTTATGCCTAAGAATGTCTATGATATGCTTGACTTGCCACCATTGAAAAACTGTTATTTGGATGTTAATCTCGCTGATAATACTAAAAAGAAACCTTTGGGGAGAGTTGACAATGTTCATATTATGGTTAACAATAACCTTGTCCCCGTTGATTTTGTTGTCTTGGATATTGAATGCAATGCATCTTGCCCCATTATATTGGGAAGACCTTTTCTTCGAACCGTTGGTGCTACTATTGATATGAAGGAAGGTAATATTAAATATCAATTTCCTCTCAAGAAAGGTATGGAACACTTCCCTAGAAAGAGAATGAAGTTACCTTATGATTCTATCATTAGAACAAATTATGATGTTGATGCTTCGTCTCTTGATGTTACTTGAGATACACTTTCGCGCCTAGCCGAAAGGCGTTAAAGAAAAGCGCTTATGGGAGACAAACCATGTTTTTACTACAGTATTTTTGTTTTATATTTGTGTCTTGGAAGTTGTTTACTACTGTAGCAACCTCTCCTTATCTTAGTTTTATGTTTTGTTGTGCCAAGTAAAGTCTTTGATAGAAAAGTAAGTACTAGATTTGGATTACTGCGCAGTTCCAGATTTCTTTGCTGTCACGAATCTGGGTCTATCTCCCTGTAGGTAGCTTAGAAAATTAAGCCAATTTACGAGCATGATCCTCAGATATGTACGCAACTTTCATTCAATTTGAGCATTTTCGTTTGAGCAAGTCTGGTGGCCTAATAAAATCCATCTTTACGGACTGTTCTGTTTTGACAGATTCTGTCTTTTATTTCGCATTGCCTCTTTTGCTATGTTGGATGAATTTCTTTGATCCACTAATGTCCAGTAGCTTTATGCAATGTCCAGAAGTGTTAAGAATGATTGTGTCACCTCTGAACATGTGAATTTTTATTATGCACTAACCCTCTAATGAGTTGTTTCGAGTTTGGTGTGGAGGAAGTTTTCAAGGATCAAGAGAGGAGTATGATGCAATATGATCAAGGAGAGTGAAAGCTCTAAGCTTGGGGATGCCCCGGTGGTTCACCCCTGCATATATTAAGAAGACTCAAGCGTCTAAGCTTGGGGATGCCCAAGGCATCCCCTTCTTCATCGACAACATTATCAGGTTCCTCCCCTGAAACTATATTTTTATTCCGTCACATCTTATGTGCTTTGCTTGGAGCGTCGGTTTGTTTTTGTTTTTTTGTTTTGTTTGAATAAAATGGATCCTAGCATTCACTTTATGGGAGAGAGACACGCTCCGCTGTAGCATATGGACAAATATGTCCTTAGGCTCTACTCATAGTATTCATGGCGAAGTTTCTTCTTCGTTAAATTGTTATATGGTTGGAATTGGAAAATGCTACATGTAGTAACTCTAAAATGTCTTGGATAATTTGATACTTGGCAATTGTTGTGCTCATGTTTAAGCTCTTGCATCATATACTTTGCACCCATTAATGAAGAAATACTTAGAGCTTGCTAATTTGGTTTGCATATTTGGTTTCTCTAGAGTCTAGATAACATCTAGTATTGAGTTTTGAACAACAAGGAAGACGGTATGGAGTCTTATAATGTTTACCATATGTCTTTTATGTGAGTTTTGCTGTACCGTTCATCCTTGTGTTTGTTTCAAATAACCTTGCTAGCCTAAACCTTGTATCGAGAGGGAATACTTCTCATGCATCCAAAATACTTGAGCCAACCACTATGCCATTTGTGTCCACCATACCTACCTACTACATGGTATTTATCCGCCATTCCAAAGTAAATTGCTTGAGTGCTACCTTTAAAATTCCATCATTCACCTTTGCAATATATAGCTCATGGGACAAATAGCTTACAAACTATTGTGGTATTGAATATGTACTTATGCACTTTATCTCTTATTAAGTTGCTTGTTGTGCGATAACCATGTTTCTGGGACGCCATCAACTATTCTCTCGTTGGATATCATGTGAGTTGCTATGCATGTCCGTCTTGTCCGAAGCAAGAGAGATCTACCACCTTCATGGTTGGAGCATGCATATTGTTAGAGAAGAACTTTGGGCCGCTAACTAAAGCCATGATTCATGGTGGAAGTTTCAGTTTGGACATATATCCTCAATCTCATATGAGAATAATAATTGTTGCCACATGCTTATGCATTAAAGAGGAGTCCATTATCTCGTTGTCCATGTTGTCCCGGTATGGATGTCTAAGTTGAGAATAATCAAAAGCGAGAAATCCAAAATGCGAGCTTTCTCCTTAGACCTTTGTACAGGCGGCATGGAGGTACCCCATTGTGACACTTGGTCAAAACATGTGCATTGCAAAGATCCGGTAGTCCAAGTTAATTAGGACAAGGTGCGGACACTATTAGTATACTATGCATGAGACTTGCAACTTGTAAGATATAACTTTCATAACTCATATGCTTTATTACTACCGTTGACAAAATTGTTTCATGTTTTCAAAATAAAAGCTCTAGCACAAATATAGCAATCGATGCTTTCCTCTTTGAAGGACCATTCTCTTTACTTTTATGTTGAGTCAGTTCACCTATCTCTCTCCACCTCAAGAAGCAAACACTTGTGTGAACTATGCATTGATTCCTACATACTTGCATATTGTACTTGTTATATTACTCTATGTTGACAATTATCCATGAGATATACATGTTACAAGTTGAAAGCAACCGCTGAAACTTAATCTTCCTTTGTGTTGCTTCAATACCTTTACTTTGATTTATTGCTTTATGAGTTAACTCTTATGCAAGACTTATTAATACTTGTCTTGAAGTACTATTCATGAAAAGCCTTTGCTTTATGATTCACTTGTTTACTCATGTCATTACCATTGTTTTGATCGCTGCATTCACTACATATGTTTACAAATAGTATGATCAAGGTTATGATGGCATATCACTTCAGAAATTATCTTTGTTATCGTTTTACTCGCTCGGGACGAGCGTAACTAAGCTTGGGGATGCTTGATACGTCTCCGACGAATCGATAATTTCTTATGTTCTATGCCATATTATTGATGATACCTACATGTTTTATGCACACTTTATGTCATATTCGTGCATTTTCCGGAACTAACCTATTAACAAGATGCCGAAGTGCCGGTTCTCGTTTTCTGCTGTTTTTGGTTTCAGAAATCCTAGTAACGAAATATTCTCGGAATTGGACGAAACGAAGACCCGGGGGCCTATTTTTCCACGGAGCTTCCGGAAGACCGAAGAACATACGAAGTGGGGACACGAGGTGGCGACACCACATGGCGGCGCGGCCAAGGGGGCCCGCGCCGCCCTATGGTGTGGCCCCCTCGTCGAGCCCCGACTCCGCCCTTCCGCCTACTTAAAGCCTCCGTCGCGAAACCCCCGATGCGAAAAACCACGATACGGAAAACCTTGCGAGACGCCGCCGCCGCCGATCCCATCTCGGGGGATTCCGGAGATCTCCTCCGGCACCCCGCCGGAGAGGGGATTCATCTCCCGGAGGACTCTACACCGCCATGGTCGCCTCCGGAGTGATGAGTGAGTAGTTCACCCCTGGACTATGTGTCCATAGCGGTAGCTAGATGGTTGTCTTCTCCTCATTGTGCTTCATTGTTGGATCTTGTGAGCTGCCTAACATGATCAAGATCATCTATCTGTAATACTCTATGTTGTGTTTGTCGGGATCCGATGGATAGAGAATACCATGTCATGTTAATTATCAAGTTATTACATATGTGTTGTTTATGATCTTGCATGCCCTCCGTTACTAGTAGAGGCTCTGGCCAAGTTTTTTACTTTTAACTCCAAGAGGGAGTATTTATGCTCGATAGTGGGTTCATGCCTGCATTGACACCTGGACAGTGTGACGAAAGTTCTAAGGTTGTGTTGTGCTCGTTGCCACTAGGGATAAAACATTGGCGCTATGTCCGAGGATGTAGTTGTTGATTACATTACGCACCATACTTAATGCAATTGTCTCGTTGTTAGCAACTTAATACCGGAGGGGTTCGGATGATAACCTCGAAGGTGGACTTTTTAGGCATAGATGCAGTTGGATGGAGGTCTATGTACTTTGTCGTAATGCCCAATTAAATCTCACTATACTTATCATGCCATGTATGTGCATTGTTATGCCCTCTCTATTTGTCAATTGCCCGACTGTAATTTGTTCACCCAACATGCTTTTATCTTATGGGAGAGACACCTCTAGTGAACTGTGGACCCCGATCCATTCTTTTAATACTGAAATACAAATCTGCTGCAATACTTTCTTTACTGCTTTCTTGCAAACAATCATCTTCCACACAATACGGTTAACCCTTTGTTACAGCAAGCCGGTGAGATTGACAACCTCACTGTTTCGTTGGGGCAAAGTACTTTGGTTGTGTTGTGCAGGTTCCACGTTGGCGCCGGAATCTCCGGTGTTGCGCCGCACTACATCCCGCCGCCATCAACCTTCAACGTGCTTCTTGACTCCTACTGGTTCGATTAAACCTTGGTTTCTTACTGAGGGAAACTTGCCGCTGTGCGCATCACACCTTCCTCTTGGGGTTCCCAACGGACGTGTCAACTACACGCATCACCAGATAGCCCACAGCCTGAACATTTCTTTACCCTAAAAGAAAAGGGGATTCCGCAGCTAGTATTTCACAGCTGGTATTCCATAGCTAATAAATATTTAGTCGGAGGATTCGCATCGGATACTCACAACTGTGTGGATACACCGCAAAGAATTCTTCCTGAGACTTTAGAATAGTACAAACTATAAGCCAGACCAAGACCAATCTTCTAGCCTTGGAGTTTAATGATTAGTAGAAAGGAAGTTTGAAGATCATTAGTAAACTCCAAGGGGGAGAGGAAGGCTGAAGGAGAAGTATTAAGATATTATTTGTAGAATGATAGACGGAGAAAAAGGTCCGAGCTGAAAGGAAGTCCAATCTTATTTTTATAAGGTTGATGGGAAGTACCCATATAAAAGGACTCTCGGGAGGTTATCAGACCGGAAGCCGAGGTTCATATCTCGAGGAAGTAAGGGTTAGACCTTAACTTAAGTGGGTAATTGTAATTACTCCAAAATCAAGAGAACTTAAGTAAGCTTAAGATAATGAAGTGGGAGGAAGAAGATATCGGAGAACAATCAAAGCCTAAGAAGATACTATACGAAGGAGTTTGACCATACTAAAACATAAGCCTATTAGAAAGATTCCTTTCATGGAACCTAAAGAAACCAAAAAGGAAGATAACTAGTATAAACTAGAAGCCATGATGGGATGGACTAAATGAGTCTAATCCATTCGTAGGACTAAACAACCAGGACCATGCCTATTGTAAACACCTTACGAAGTACCATTACTTTCGTTATGATAGTAAGGGAAAACAATACCCTGCTTTAAATGAATCTTTTAGAGTTAAGGTTTGAGTATCGCAGCTGGTAAACCGTAGTGTCATATTACACCGCAGCTGGATTACCGCAGCTGGTAGAACCAAGCTTTGAGTACCCAAATAGGAATATATCACCACAGCCATTAGTAAAGTCCATTAACACCATAAGATGTCTTAATCCAAGAATCTTTGGATAGTAAGCCTATAAGCTTAGAGTGTTGGAAGAAATCATCTACATCTACACTACTTAAAAAGGAGGAACATGTTCCCTATTCTGCCAATCATCCACTACGACCAAGCCTTTCGTCGTCCGCTTTGCAGATTCTTCGAGCGGTTCGTCCTCCCGCACGCACCAAAATGGGCCAAGCCCAACAGGTCCCCGTACATGCGGTAGGCAGACACGGACCCCACTCCCTCTATGCATCCTCCCTGATTCACGAGTCTGCCCACGTCCAACCGCCAGCGCCATCTCCGCCTTCGTCCACCCCCGGCGCCGCCAGCGCCATCCCCGCCTTAGTCCATCCCCGCTCCGCCAGCTCCACGCTCGTCGCATGATCCATCGAGCACGAGGTCTGGATCTTCACGACGGGCTTGTCGTTGCCGATCTTATCGTCGTATGCTACATCTCCCGCTCCATGTGCGAAACCAAGATGGATACTCTCGCATGGGCGCTCACCACCGTTGCTGGATGACAAGGTCGTGAAGCTGCTGCTCTTCTTCACCGACAGCAAGCCTTCATCCAATCTCACTTCATACCCGGTACTCAACCCAATCCCCTCCCATCCTTCTTCCCTCTCTCGATCTAGAACCTAACGCGACTCAGATTAACAATGAGACCCCGAGGACTAGCTCTGGTAGCAGCTTGCAGCGTGGAATCGAGCAGATCTAATCGAATCCTTACCGATTTTGTTAAAATTCTGATTCTGGTCTTTGGCAACCAGAGTACCTTTTCTCGTCCAATCCGCGACCAGGTGCTCTGCTCCGGTCGCTCCTGGCCTCGCCTAGGATGGGCAGGGCCGGACGGGGTGAGCGCCGCATCTGAGTTGGGGAGGGGCAAAGGGGGTGAGCGTCGCGCATGGGGAGGTTGGGGACGAAATCGTGGGTGAGGAACCGCTACTGATTTGGATCTCCTGAAGCTCGTGGATGGCGTGTTGCGAGCAATTTCGGCTAGCTCCAGATGTCGCCCCTGCCCTCCCGTACCATCCCTCGTTATGGCCGAGTAATATTTTGGTACTACTAACTTAGGATTGGGAGGATTCAGATGATACTGTGACATCGAATGAAATCGCTACGCTTGGAAGCCTCACAAACCCTGTTCTCTGTTTCCAGGTAAGAGGTGGATTGTTGGAACAATTAAGTATGCAAGGGCACGCTTTACTGGATTGTTTCTCATGCCATTTTCTCCGTAGACTGCAATCCCAAATGCCTACATAGTCTCAATCAGGAGCGCCTCTCTGCAGCCTTTATGGCCTGAACAATGGAGCCAGCACAAGGAAGACTGCATCGAACTGGTTGTCGTATCGATACAGCGGAAGAAGCGCGCCATCGGGAGGTGATGCACAGCCTCAGTGTGTACGATGTCACCTGTGCGATCCCGGCGAGGCGGGCATGGACATTGGAGAAGGAGGTGCTCCTCCGCTACCATAGGTCCAATACAGCTTGCATACTCAGGTGCTTTGTGGAGGAGAACCGTTCCAAGCAGGGAACAGGTGGGGGAGGCATCCGGTGGAGGGAAACGGGATTGGCCAAGACGAGGTTCGGCCAGACTTTGGCAACCGACGGCAGCAGTCACCACAGGACTCGTCTTGCCTCTTCTTCCACGCAAGGGAGCACCTCCACAAATTGCTTAGTGCTACGGCTACTATTGTCCTATTGGCTGCTGCTGTACTAAATGTATGTGATGCTGGGTATAAATTCTGGCCTGAAGCTCTTTCGAAACTCATGACGTTAGTTGTGGTCAACCTACTGATCAATATGATAAGAGTTTTCTGCAGCGGCATCATCGCTGAGTTCATTGAGTTGAACCCTTTTGTTGTGATCTTATTCGTCCGCCCCTTCCTACTGTACCTTATATGTTTATTTCTTACAAATATGGTCGATTGTATAACAGAATGAATTTGAAGCTCAACCCCAAGAAAAGGGGGCGTAGTAGACTTTTAACGCTGAGTACTTGATCATTGATCTGAATGTTTCTATCAAAAACAATCTTTATTTGAGTGTGCATATTGTGAAGCTTTGGGCGTTTTAGATATCCATATCCCTGTACAATCTGCAGATTGAGTGGGTCTTAATTTACCTTTTTACAAAGTGAGATAAATAAGACACCCTGTACATGGTTCGATTTAAATTGGTTTTAGTATATTTTTTAGTTCGCAGTAATTAATTTGTGTGCTCCTCTAATATGCACTGATTCATGTTTTGGAGCAATTTCAAGGTTGGTGCATATTTCTGAAAATACTGGGAGAAGTGCACCTTGCTCCGTTTTTTGAAGGAGTACATTGAACATTCCGTTGTTTCTGAAAATTCTATATTGGTGTGCTCTTTTGTCAGCAATGAATATGAATACTATGAACACAATCACAAGGAATGCTACTGAGGTTGTGCTTGCCCTTGGTGATGATTCAAGAGTTGACGTATCGTTTCTAAAGTGACAACAAAGGTATGACAACAAAACCTATATATAGCTTCCACTGTGCGGGCCCCTACACTTATTTACTTTTCGCTTTCTGCTATATTCATAATGATTAAGCAATCTTACTGCTGCAATTTATTTAATGATTCAGCACAAGTTAAGAATCGTTGTGGATGTATATTCGGTGATGCCATGACATGTCATCTCGGGTGGTTCCTGAAAATAATTTCTTATTTCATGTATGGAGTACAAGCAAATGCATTACTTTTAGAATATGTTAGGACCAATGTCGGGTTTCAAGTATTTTCCTTAATTTGTACATTAACTTTTTCACGAAATGGTAGCTTGATGTAGCGGGCTAAGCCTGCATTAGTCTTCTCTAAACTTACGCATGAGCCCACACATCAGGATACATTTCACCTCAGTTGGTACTGAATATATTTACTTCATGCTATACATGGTTAAGCTACTAGCTTCTCTGATCCATATTTCGTTTTTTTACCATGTGCAGATATTATATCAACTACTATTTCATTGCATATGAGTGACACATGTTACCTGATTCTGCATTTCTTATTCCTATTTTAGGACACCATTTTGTATATGCACAACAGATATATATCTTTCACTATGCAAGCCCCTACACTTATTTACTCTTTCAATTTTAGGTATTGTCACAATGAATATTCAATGCTGTTTGTAGTCCCAGAGTTGGAAAGATACACGTTCTTTAATGCATTATTTATTAGTCTTTCCATTGGTTGTACACACGTAGTACTTTATTTCTATGTATGTATTTCTCTGTACATACAAACTTATGAATAATTTAGTAATTTTTATTTAACTGATTACTTCAGAAGTTTCTCTGTATACTGTGAACTGCATGGTTTGCTGTGAGCACAGCACACACATTGTTCAGGAATCTTCCAGCTGCAATAAAGTTGTTGGTGAAGTGAAAGGTACTTGCATTTGCTTTTGGTGATGCAGCAATCAATTTTGGTTCTATGTTGTCAACTTCCTTGCCGGGAATTCTTTGAACTGACTTGAAAAGTATAGTACTGAATGTTAAGCAGGGGCTTGGTATTGTTTTCAGGAAATATTGAGGATTGAGTTACAAAACTCCAGAGAAGCTGACAGTAAGTATTGGTTTTTCCGTTTTTGGGATCATAGTTAGTGGTTGTAGTATCACTTCTTTCATGGAACTTTTCACTTCGGTTTGTCTCACCAAGTTGGAAGTTCCATTGAAAATGTTGTTGAGGCCCTGTTAAGACGAGGTAATAGTTCTCAGGAGAAGCAAATTCAGTTTTCTACTGTAATGCTTTCATATCCTTTATTGTGTTGATGTGCCCCGATGATGGTCACTTGGAAAATCGACCAAGAATTTGTAAATCGATTTGTAAACTTGTGCAAACAACCAGATACTCACGGAGATGGATGGCTTATCCGGAAACAATGGTGTAGCCCTGCTCTTAGATTATTGCCTGCGTGAAATGTAAGATGAGCTTTGATTACTACTTTTCCGTTTTTGCTACTCCGCTTCTGATCTTGTTGTGGTAATATGATCTGTAGGTGCCATACTTTCTCCGGTAACTAGAAATCCTGGACATTGTGATCTTCAGTGCTCCCCTAGCTCTTCCGTTATGATGATTTCCGGTCCCTGTAAATTATTTGTTCACAATACATAGTGAATCTGATGTTTCAAATGCAATGTTGTGGCAGGCTATGGGCTACAGACCTACTATTATTAGGCAATGTGGCAAGTGGTTAATTGTGGTGTTGTAGATTATTAAACTAGAACATCTGGTACACGATATGTATGAGGAAAATCAAGTGTCTAAGTTTTCTTTTTTACCTCAATGGTAGCTTCAGTATATTATGACAACAAATTCCTATGAGAATTTGGGTTTAGATAATATTAGCTTATATGTCTTGGTAGGCTTTACGCCAACTCAATTTATATGAGTTAGTTATCAAAAATATTTTATTTTATTTTTCAATATTAGCAAAAAAACCCTTTCCAATCTGCAATGCTGATTCAAGGTTGTTTTGCAATCACATGCCTTGTGTACTGATCTTCTTTTGCCATTAGGGAAATTCTCCACGTCAATATCACTATATGCTCTATGTTTTAATTTTGTCAGTTTTCACTTCTCATTATATTATTCGCAGAAGTACTTCAGATCATGATTTGAATGCAATTGAATTTTTGAATAAAGCATCTATCTGTAGTTAATTAATCCAACCTTCTTATCATAATGTCATATCTCCTTTTTCAGATATACAAGGGGAGAAACTCGCGGCAGCGGTGGAAGGCAGTGGAGGAGCAGATCCTCTCGCCAGCGGTGGGGGGGAGGCAGATAAGGGGCGGTTGTTGGCACCGGCGACATGGGCAGCGGTGGGAGGCAGTGGAGGAGCAGATCCTCTCGCCGGAGGTGGGGGAGGCAGAAAAGGGGCGGCTGTCAGCACCGGCGACAGGGAGGCAATGGAGGGGATGGTCGACATGGCTTGACGAGGGAAAGAGAAGACAACGATGGAGGTGTATAATCCATAGTAGGGCATACAACCTCTCCTTTATTTTTTCTCTACAGTGTTCCAATGAAGCGAGTTACTTCATCAATTTATACACTTCTCATTAGGCAATGAAAAATAAAATAAAATATTTTCATGTGATGTGTCCAGCTAGCGTTAGAATTGCATCATGTTTTCTTGATCATTGATCTGAATGTTTTCCTTGGTTCAAAACAATAAGAAAATTATATAATTGCCATTTTTTATTTTCTTGGAGCATTAAGTCTTCTCTTTTCGTTAATATATTGAGCTTAAATATTACCTGAGGTCTAAAGTACCATCAGCTTCTATGGAAACTGAAGCGGTTGTATATTTACAACTGGTCCTTTAATTCTCTGCTAGCTAACTGGTCCTTTAATTCTCTGCTAGCTAATTGCATGTGGTTTTAATGGGACAAGGCACACAATTATGATCCTCAGTAACCTTCCAGATTCTTCGAATCAGCAGATCCTTTGTGTTCAACCGGTCCTTTAACAGCAGCCAAGCAAACACTTTTGCTTTCATAATGCAAGAAGACTTCCAGAGCCAATGATATACCCTAGGTACCTTTAGATGATCACGAATGAGGCTATAAATTTTTGCCGAAGTGTACTTGTCCCCCCAACAATAAAACCAAACATCATTTTGATCCTGGAGTGAATTTGCCACCATGAGAGCTTTACAAGCTTCTCCTTGGTCCGCTTCTCTGGCTCTATTCCCAGCTCTCTACCAATCTTTTGCATCACTTCAATTGGGGTGGCAGGGATCCGAATATAATCATTACCTTTATCGCAATCAGAACCAACACATGAGTCCTTCGGCAGAACCAACATATTAGCCCTAGCTTTCTTCTTCGGTCTGACAACCTTCTCGAGAATGCGTAAACCGACGGTTCTCTGGCTCAACCAAAGCTGGTTGCATCTTCCTTGGGCGACTTTCCTTCTTAGACCATATAACTTATTTAAGTAGCTAATTAAACCACACACATGTAAAAGGTAAAGCTACTTGATTAAAGACAGTAGAATTCCAAAAACATGTGTTGTTATATCTATGAATATCAATGTGGTTGTTTGGACTAATAAAAAAAAGTATTCCTTTAGTTATGACGGCCTAGAACACTGGCTTGGGACTTACCGCGGAAGAGTAACAAGGAGACCTAGAACTTGGAATCACTCAGATGCACAACAACGATTTCTTTTATTGCGTTCAGTATTATCATGTTATAGTACATTATGATATCCCTGATTTGGTTTGAATTTTCATAGAAAGTTGTGAATTATATATGTGCATTGAGAAAGAAAATTTGAGAAAACACGGGCAATTGTACTAGTAGAATAGAAGGCAGTATCAGTGCCAGACATCAGAAGACTCCAGGAAGGATCTCGACAAGGGATATATTCCACTATATCTAGTGTGATCACCATGGAGTTGAAGGATGGTGATCTGTTTAAGACATTTCAACATTCCGAAACATGAGAGCGTTCGAACTTCGGGACGAAGTTCGGTTTAAGGGGGAGAGGCTGTAATATCCCAGGTTTAGAGGCAATAAAATGAGAGAACACCAAAGTGTGCATTGCATTCATGCATAGAAAATCCGGGGAATTTTCGCGCTTCAAATAAAACTTACCACAATGAATCGAAGTTTCACTTGACTTGCTGGAACTGAAGTAGATCATCAAGTCAAGCGCTATAAACTTCATTCGTGATCTTTGTTAAAACCTTGTTTTGGGTAGAGATGATTTGATCTATGGGCTAGATCAAATAGAATTAGTTTTACAACAAACAACACCTTAAGTAAGGATCAACTACAAGATCTTATAAAGGATCTCAACATGCCATTCCTTACAACAACACATGAATAATTATTCAACTATAAATCAAAGAACACAATTAACTAAGAAACTATTCTATACTTATCTTATCCATGTTTTCTACTAAATAAATGTTCCTACCATGAGTCACATGGTATATCTTTTCAACTACAATAATTGAATCCATGTCAAGGACATTCATATTCATTCATCATTAACTTTGGATCATTCCAACCTTGTTTCCCAACTCATACCATTAAACCTAGAGAAAAGAGAGAATCATTCATATGATTATATTATCCAACTGGGTAGAACCTAGTTTAATATTCAACCTATCGATGTGAGGTAAACCATTAATACTAAGCAATGCTATAAGGAGTACAAGTCAAGTATTAAACCCTACTTGGCCTAGCTAACACTTGATAGTAAGTAAGTGCCTATTTGATTAGAGATTCAAGTGAGGCAAGTGTTGTGATCATTACAACTTGGTAATGATCATAAACCCTAGAGGAACCCTACTTATTCAGAAGAGCTCAATCTAAAGAGGTATACTCAAGTATATGGACTTATACTTGATCTAGGAGAGAGAACCATAATGCACTAATAATTATTAGGAGGTCAATACTTTAATCATTACAAATTGGGTGTAGATCATAAACCCTAAGAATCTAAGTGAGTGTGTTGATAGAAGTATTAAAGAAGAGAGATTAGTGAGGAATAAGTGGATCATGTCTGATGCATGATCTTGCTTATTAAATTGAGATGCTAAGTTAAACCTCTACAAGTGATCCATGGATATCCTTCTTCACATGAAATGATAAGTAAATCATTAGTAGTTAATCAGACCAATACTCATGCCTTGTATGGAGTAGTATTGATATGGTATCTAAACCTTGCCTATCCAAACGCTTGAGATAAACATAGCATTGCCTTGATACAATAATTATACCTAAGTGAGGAGGATAACCCTAGCCACTAGAATAGAATCAAAGCTTGTACCATATTTTAATCCTAGTTGTGTATCACATTGGTGATCACTACTTAAACCCTAGGCCATATTTGAATTCCAATCCAAGCATCACTTTGGATTATAAATATAACCCTGCCATGCCTCATGCCTATTCAATACTTCAATTAGTGAAGTATTCCTAAAACTCTAACCCTTTCATATAGGATCCACCCCACATAAAATATTGTTACCTAACTTGTGTATCATGTATCACAAGTAATAAACCAAGCCATATATGCTTATGGACTAAATGCCTTTGGTGAGTAGAGTGAACCAATATTCAATTCTATTTTGCCTCCCAAGTACTTGCTTTGGGAACCAAATGAAATAGTAGGGTATGAAATAGAATCACCTTAACAAGTGAATTAACCTGATGAGCTTAGGATCTATTTCAAGTAAGCCAAGCCAGAATTGCTAAGCAAGATTATTTAACACAGAGTGAAGCCAACCATATTCTTAAACCTTTGGAAACAATTCTTCACATAAAATCATGAACCAATCCATTCTCATTGCCATTTATTTTAAACTCTAGCCATAAGGAGAGTTATATGTGAACAATCCATATTATTAAGTACTAGCTCAACCTAATCATGTGTTCATTATGCACCAGCTATAAATTTCAAACCATTTAAATGGATCTGGTTCCTAAATTAAAAAGGAAGTGAGATAAAAGCTAAACCTATTTCTTTGTTAATTAAACCTCACTAAGTGTCACTTTAATTAAAAAATTCAATAGTTGTTTAAACAAAAGAATTAGGCAGTGAGTATTATCATGTAGTAATATTCAAATTCAAATGATTTAGAACCTTCAAAAAAAAACAAAATAGGATTCAATTTGACTTCAAACCAGTAAATAAAAACAGAAAAAAGAAAACAGAAAATTTGAAAAATGAAAGTGGAGGGAAAACTTACCTGGCTTACCACCGTGGACCTCAGCAGCCCAGCAACAGCCCCGGAGAAAGCCCACGACGCAGCCCAGCCCAACTGAAAACGGTCCACGTACCGTTTCACGATTAAACAGAAGGCCATCGCCTTCGTCATCCTCCTGGCGGGCGACAACGCGACGGGGAAGCTTCGCCACGTCCTCGTGGAGGATGAGCACGCCCCGGACGTCGCAGACGGTCTCTGAACCCCGTACAAGCGTCTTCGCGTCCGTCTTATCTCCTGTGCGTCCCGATTCGTGCCCAAATCATTCACCCTCTCACCGACGCATCCCGGCCGTCTCCGCCACCGCGTTGCCGCTGAAGAGCTCCCCTCACGCTATAAAACCACCAGTAGCTCCGCCAGGAAGCCCTAGCATCTCGCCACCCTTTCATTCCCCCTCTGGCCCTCTTTATTCCTCAATCTCTTCCACTTACTGCCGCCGGAGTTGAGCACGAAATCGACGGCGGAGGTCACCCCGGAGCTCAAGAAGTGGTCGAGGAGATGCGCCTCGACGTCGTCGTTCGACTGATCAAGCCGAGCATCCAGGGGAGGTCTGAGCACGGCCAATTTCAAGATTTTCTCCCACAGTACATCGCCGGAATCGGCGAGGTTGAGGTCGATTCCGTCTCCAATCGACACCGGCGACTACCTGGGAGGCACCAGGGTGAGTTTGCGCATCTCTGGACACCTCTCATCCTTCTCGGCATCATTTGTAGCTCCCGATTGGATTCTCGCCGGAGTGCACCGCCGCCGCCGCGGGGTCTGTTCTCCGACGTGTTTCCGGCGACCTTTAGTCGATTCCGACACCACGAGATGGTCCACCATCGTCTCCTGGTCCGAGCGGTACAAACCGTGTGTCTGCGAAGGCCCTGTAGCGGCGGCGCCGCCCTCGCCTGGTCGCCGGCGTCAAGCCGACGGCGAGAGGGGCGTGTTCCCCGCCACGTCAGAAACTTTGACTGGTCTTCGGCCCGCGTGGCAGTTGACTGGTCAAAGGTCCCACCAGTCAGTCTCTCAGACTAGAAACGAACCGGTACGTTTAGTATTTCGTTTAAATTTCAAATTCCAGTAAATGTCTGAAACTTTGTAAAATCATACAAAATTCATTTCAACTCAGAAAAATATAAATAATATATCAAAATGTTCACAAAAATAAACTCTATTCAAATAAAATATAAAACAAAAATGTGTGTCAAAATAAAAATTCGTTTATTTTTAACCTTATTAATTATGCCATTTCATTTATTTACAATACAATTTTAATTCAATAAATAATTAAGTTTCAAAAATTAAATTTTAACTATTCAGTAACTAAGTAATATGTTAGGATTAATTTTATTTACCATATTTGTATTAACTTAATTATTAGTGGTAATTCATAAACCCTAATTTGCAAATTACCAATTACTATTTTCTTTAAGTAGTAATAACTCAAGAAAATATTGTAAGCCAATATTATTTTGGTAAATCAAAACTTATTCACTTAAACATCCTTAGTTAGCAAGTTAATTATTTTAAACCCTAATAACAATTATTAACCCTAATTCTTAATTAAACTAAAATAGGAGTTACTCTAATTATTAAGTCTTGTGTAGATTAATAAAATGTTAAACCATTACTAATTTTGATTCAAAGTAATTAGTAATCACAACTCTATTTATCAATTATTATTTTAGGAGTTGTACCAGAACTTAGAAACCCTAGCTTCAATTTAGTAAGATTTTGATTCCTTTATTTCATGTGATCATCTCAAAATTGTTCCAATTCTAAAACCCTAAAGATTTAAGCCATGTGATCATAGCCACTTCAACTTTACTTGTAGAACCTTGATAGTAACCAATAAATGCATAATCATGATCCATCAACATAAAACCAATTCACATGAGCTTGTCATTTCATGTACCTATTCTTAATTAAAACTTATATGATTCCCTAGTGCCACCTAAGTATAAACCCTAACTTGTGAATGAAATTAGTACCACTAACCACTATCCTATATACCATACCATTAAGGTCAACCTGAATCATCAAACCCTAGTAGCACCATAATGATAAACCCTAATACCAATCTTGTGTAGTAATTCACATCACATGCTCCTATTCCACTCAACCCTACTTAGGAAATGATAAGCCACTTAAGCTTAGAAACTATTAGTGATTATTTAGTGAAGCAAATGAGAAACCATAGTAAACCCTAGTAGCTAATTTATAGAACCATCTGGATGACCGTCCTTTGATATGATATCATAATCAACCATAGTAAGAAACCTGCCCATACTTGTTGTATATAGAACCAATTCAACTTAAGGACCCAACTAGTTCCTATTAGTGGAACTAAATGAATTCAATAGTAAACCCTAGAAAGCCATAGCTCATATGTATAGTAGTTCATATTCTTATTTAACCTGTTCTTCAAAAGTTATTCTTTTGAAGTACAAATGTCAATCAAACCTTAGAAACCCTATCCTTCTTTGAAATACTCATTATTTCTTAATTAACATGTTCTTCAAAAGTTATTCTTTTGAAGTATAGCATAAGTAATCATCAACCATGACCTGTAGAACTTAAAATTGACAACTCTTCTTTACATATCATTCCATCACTATTCTGTATGTGTATGATTGTTATTATGTCTTATATCACTTGGTTATGATGCTTATATAACCAAACCCTAATAAGAACCTTGTTTGAGAATCATTCTAAAAGTGCAACCAACCCTAAAGTAATCTTTGCAACTCATACATCCTAAGTAATCGAGATTAGGTTACGCTCGGGACGATTGCATTTCATACTATGCATTATAGCATCTTTGATAGTTCTTTAAACATTGTCCTTACCGGACGATGATGGTATTTCAGCATTTGGAGTTATCACGTATCGAAGCTTTTGCCTGCATAATCTTGCAGTCAAGAAAGACAAGTGTTGGGCCTCCAAGAGCAGAGGTTTTTGGAACAACAGAAAGTTTCCCTTAAGTGAATCACCCAAGGTTTATCGAACTCAGAGAGGTAGAGGTCAGAGATATCCCTCTCAAGCAACCCTGCAGTTAAGATACAAGAAGTCTCTTGTGTCCCCAACACACCTAATACACTTGTCAGATGTATAGGTGCACTAGTTCGGCGAAGAGATAGTGAAATACAAGTAATACGGATGATTATAAGTAGCAATTGCAATCTGAAATAAAAATGGCAGCAAGCGAACATGTAGCAGAACTTTTTGGAAACGGTGTTTCAATATTTAGAAACAAGGCCTAGGGATCATACTTTCACTAGTGGACACTCTCAACAATGATCACATAATAAATAAATAAATTCTCCTCACTTGTGCTACTCTCAAACACTCTCTTGTTGGATAACAGACACCATTCATTGTGTAGGGCTACAAGAGCACCCTCAAGCCGGAGTAAACAAGCTCCACAACTTCATAAAGGAATCACACACGATGCGCACACCGTCACCGTCACACCGTGGAGAGTGAATCCGGAGTTCATATTAAAGTAACCTCTAGAGTGCATAATAGACCGTTGAAATTTAGACCGAGTACTAACATAGCATACACACTCGTCAACAATAGCTATGAAAGGGGGAATAGATCACATCAATACTATCATAGTAATAGTTAACTTCATAATCTACAAGAGATTACAATCATAACCTACGCCAAGTACTACATGATGCACACACTGTCAACTTTACATCATGGAGGAGGAATAGACTACTTTAATAACATCACTAGAGTAGCACATAGATTAATAGTGATACAAAGCGCATGATCACATAAAGATCACACCATGGGAGAGAGAGATGAACCACATAGCTACCGGTAGAGCCCTCAGCCTCGGGGGAGAACTACTCCCTCGTCATCATGGGAGACAACAACGGCGATGAAGATGGCGGTGGTGTCGATGGAGATGACTCCGGGGGCAATTCCCCGTCCCGGCGGCGTGCCGGAACAGAGACTTCTGTCCCCCGAACTTGGCTTCGCGATGGCGGCGGCTACGGAACTTTTCGTGGAATATGACTTGATATCTTAGGGTTTTCGCGACGGGGAGAATATATAGGCGGAAGGGCGATGTCGGTGGAGTCCCGAGGTGGGGTCCCCACCTGGCGGCGCGGCCAGGGCTGGGCCCGCACCCCCCTAGGGTGTGGGAACCTCGTGGTCCCCCTTCGTCTCCCCTTCGGACTCCGTGAAGCCCCAGGAAAAATAAGAACGTGGCCTTTTGTTTCGTCCAATTCCGAGAATATTTCCTGTGTAAGATTTCTGAAACCAAAAACAGCAGAAAACAGGAACTGGTGCTTCGGCATCTTGTTAATAGGTTAGTTCCAGAAAATGCATAAAAATGATATAAAGTGTGAGCAAAACATGTAGGTATTGTCATAAAACTAGCATGGAACATAAGAAATTATAGATACGTTGGAGACGTATCAAACTTATATTGAACTTGATGATGACTTGATTGAAGAGTGTCATGCTACTAGAGATGCAAGTGCTATGAGAAGTTGTAACATCCCAAATTTGAAAACAAAGAATAAAATGAATTTCCTTTTTCCAAATTTTGGAACCAACAAAAACTTTTATTAAACTAAGTAATATGCATAGTATTTAAGCATGTAGGTGTGATCTTTGTCATGATAGTTGCTTGATATGTTGGAACATGTTTTCTAAACCCTAAACCTTACTCTTGTATTTTTCATCATCAAAGATAAAACAAAATTAAAAAGGAATTAAATTAAAAAGAATAGGCCTATGTAAGCCTATTGCTATTTTTACAAATAATCAACTATGCCTTGTTCTACCTTGCTAGATGGTTTGAAACACCTCAACAAACCCAACCTATCATTTACCAACTAAATCTAAAGGTGAAATAAAAAGAAAATAAAAACATACATAGAGGCATATGTGGCATATAGCCATAATGGCAAAACTTGACCCATGCCCTCATACCTTACCCAAATGGTTTGAAACCTTTACCAAACTCAATCTAACACTAAATGGAACCTAAACCATGCCTAAGTGAATCAAGAGAAACAAAATAGAAGAAAAAGAAAAATAGGAATAACACCACATGTGCTTATGGCCATTTTTGAAAATCTTTAACCTAGGCCATATAAATTTGTGCCAATGGTTTGGAAACTCTTTTAAACTCAAAAGGATCCCTTTTGAATCAAAGAAACCAAAATCAAATCAAAGAAAAATCAAAAACCAAGTTGCAAGTGGTATTGGTCACTTGTGCCATTTTTAACATGTACCCCTCTTTCAGCCATTTTATTAAGAGATTCTTAAACCAAACCTTGCCAACTCTTGGCACCTCATCGAAGACCTCAACAAGATGAACAACTTTGGTGTTGACCACTTTGACCAGATCGTTGACCATTGCTCAAAATAGTCAAGCCAAAATGCCACTTTGAAACAAATTCTAGATTCCCTCCACTTTTTGAAATTTCACAAATCAATTCCAAAATTCAAACCAATGCCATGAGTGGCTGCCCAATATCATTTAGAACCCATCTATGAAGAAACTTAGTAAAATTCACACACACATGAGATTTTTACAAGAGAATCAAATTGTTACATAGGGTTCAACCACTGAAGCGTGTAGTTGACACGTCCGTTGGGAACCCCAAGAGGAAGGTGTGATGCGCACAGCGGCAAGTTTCCCTCAGTAAGAAACCAAGGTTTAATCGAACCAGTAGGAGTCAAGAAGCACGTTGAAGGTTGATGGCGGCGGGATGTAGTGCGGCGCAACACCGGAGATTCCGGCGCCAACGTGGAACCTGCACAACACAACCAAAGTACTTTGCCCCAACGAAAGAGTGAGGTTGTCAATCTCACCGGCTTGCTGTAACAAAGGATTAACCGTATTGTGTGGAAGATGATTGTTTGCAGAAAACAGTAAAACAAGTATTGCAGTAGATTGTATGCGATGTAAAGAATAGGACCGGGGTCCACAGTTCACTAGAAGTGTCTCTCCCATAAGATAAAAGCATGTTGGGTGAACAAATTACAGTCGGGCAATTGACAAATAGAGAGAGCATAACAATGCACATACATGTCATGATAAATATAGTGAGATTTAATTGGGCATTACGACAAAGTACATAGACCACTATCCAGCATGCATCTATGCCTAAAAAGTCCACCTTCAGGTTATCATCCGAACCCCTTCCAGTATTAAGTTGCTAACAACAGACAATTGCATTAAGTATTGCGCGTAATGTAATCAGTGACTACATCCTCGAACATAGCACCAATGTTTTATCCCTAGTGGCAACAGCACATCCATAATCTTAGAGGTTTCTCTCACTCCCCCAGATTCACGGAGACATGAACCCACTATCGAGCATAAATACTCCCTCTTGGAGTTAAGAGCAAAAACTTGGCCAGAGCCTCTACTAATAACGGAGAGCATGCAAGATCATAAACAACACATAGGTAATAACTTGATAATTAACATAACATAGTATTCTCTATCCATCGGATCCCGACAAACACAACATATAGTATTACGGATAGATGATCTTGATCATGTTAGGCAGCTCACAAGATCCAACAATGAAGCACAATGAGGAGAAGACAACCATCTAGCTACTGCTATGGACCCATAGTCCAGGGGTGAACTACTCACTCATCACTCGGGAGGCGACCATGGCGGTGAAGAGTCCTCCGGGAGATGAATCCCCTCTCCGGCGGGGTGCCGGAGGAGATCTCCGAATCCCCCGAGATGGGATTGGCGGCGGCGGCGTCTCGATAAGGTTTTCCGTATCGTGGCTCTCGGTGCTCGGGGGTTTCGCGACGGAGGCTATTTGTAGGCGGAAGGGTAGGTAAAGAGGCGGCACGAGGGGCCCACACCATAGGTCGGCGCGGCCAGGGCCTGGGCCGCGCCGCCCTAGGGTGTGGCCACCTCGTGGCCCCACTTCGTCTCCTCTTCGGTCTTCTGGAAGCTTCGTGGCAAAATAGGACCCAGGGCGTTGATTTCGTCCAATTCCGAGAATATTTCGTTACTAGGATTTCTGAAACCAAAAACAACAGAAAACGACAGAATTGGCTCTTCGGCATCTTGTTAATAGGTTAGTTCCAGAAAATGCACGAATATGACATAAAGTGTGCATAAAACATGTAGATATCATCAATAATGTGGCATGGAACACAAGAAATTATCGATACGTCGGAGACGTATCAGCATCCCCAAGCTTAGTTCTGCTCGTCCCGAGCAGGTAAAACGATAACAAAGATAATTTCTGGAGTGACATGCCATCATAACCTTGATCATACTATTTATAAACATATGTAATGAATGCAGCGATCAAAACAATGGTAATGACATGAGTAAATAAATGAATCATAAAGCAAAGACTTTTCATGAATAGTACTTCAAGACAAGCATCAATAAGTCTTGCATAAGAGTTAACTCATAAAGCAATAAATCAAAGTAAAGGTATTGAAGCAACACAAAGGAAGATTAAGTTTCAGCGGTTGCTTTCAACTTATAACATGTATATCTCATGGATAATCGTCAACATAGAGTAATATAATAAGTGCAATATGCAAGTATGTAGGAATCAATGCACAGTTCACACAAGTGTTTGCTTCTTGAGGTGGAGAGAAATAGGTGAACTGACTCAACATAAAAGTAAAAAGAATGGTCCTTCAAAGAGGAAAGCATCGATTGCTATATTTGTGCTAGAGCTTTTATTTTGAAAACATGAAACAATTTTGTCAACGGTAGTAATAAAGCATATGAGTTATGTAAATTATATCTTACAAGTTGCAAGCCTCATGCATAGTATACTAATAGTGCCCGCACCTTGTCCTAATTAGCTTGGACTACCGGATCATCGCAATACACATGTTTTAACCAAGTGTCACAATGGGGTACCTCCATGCCGCTCGTACAAAGGTCTAAGGAGAAAGCTCGCATTTTGGATTTCTCGCTTTTGATTATTCTCAACTTAGACATCCATACCGGGACAACATGGACAACAGATAATGGACTCCTCTTTAATGCATAAGCATGTGGCAACAATTATTATTCTCATATGAGATTGAGGATATATGTCCAAAACTGAAACTTCCACCATGAATCATGGCTTTAGTTAGCGGCCCAATGTTCTTCTCTAACAATATGCATGCTTAACCATAAGGTGGTAGATCTCACTTACTTCAGACAAGACGAACATGCATAGCAACTCACATGATATTCAACAAAGAATAGTTGATGGTGTCCCCAGAAACATGGTTATCGCACAACAAGCAACTTAATAAGAGATAAAGTGCATAAGTACATATTCAATACCACAATAGTTTTTAAGCTATTTGTCCCATGAGCTATATATTGCAAAGGTGAATGATGGAATTTTAAAGGTAGCACTCAAGCAATTTACTTTGGAATGACGGAGAAATACCATGTAGTAGGTAGGTATGGTGGACACAAATGGCATAGTGGTTGGCTCAAGGATTTTGGATGCATGAGAAGTATTCCCTCTCGATACAAGGTTTAGGCTAGCAAGGTTTATTTGAAACAAACACAAGGATGAACCGGTGCAGCTAAACTCACATAAAAGACATATTGTAAACATTATAAGAATCTACACCGTCTTCCTTGTTGTTCAAACTCAATACTAGAAATTATCTAGACTTTAGAGAGACCAAATATGCAAACCAAATTTTAGCATGCTCTATGTATTTCTTCATTAATGGGTGCAAAGTATATGATGCAAGAGCTTAAACATGAGCACAACAATTGCCAAGTATCAAATTATTCAAGACATTTTAGAATTACTACATGTTGCATTTCCCAATTCCAACCATATAACAATTTAACGAAGAAGAAACTTCGCCATGAATACTATGAGTAAAGCCTAAGGACATATTTGTCCATATGCAACAGCGGAGCGTGTCTCTCTCCAATACAGTGAATGCTAAGATCCATTTTATTCAATCAAAACAAAAACAAAAACAAACCGACGCTCCAAGCAAAGCACATAAGATGTGACGGAATAAAAATATAGTTTCAGGGGAGGAACCTGATAATGTTGTCGATGAAGAAGGGGATGCCTTGGGCATCCCCAAGCTTAGATGCTTGAGTCTTCTTAAGAATATGCAGGGGTGAACCACCGGGGCATCCCCAAGCTTAGAGCTTTCACTCTCCTTGATCATATTGCATCATACTCCTCTCTTGATCCTTGAAAACTTCCTCCACACCAAACTTAGAACAACTCATTAGAGGGTTAGTGCACAATAAAAATTAACATGTTCAGAGGTGACATAATCATTCTTAACACTTCTGGACATTGCATAAAGCTACTGGACATTAATGGATCAAAGAAATTCATCCAACATAGCAAAAGAGGCAATGCGAAATAAAAGGCAGAATCTGTCAAAACAGAACAGTTCGTAAAGACGAATTTTAAAATGGCACCAGACTTGATCAAATGAAAATGCCCAAATTGAATGAAAATTGCGTACATATCTGAGGATCACGCACGTAAATTGGCATATTTTTCTGAGCTACCTACAGAGAGGCAGGTCGAAATTCGTTACAGCAAAGAAATCTGAAACTGCGCAGTAATCCAAATCTAGTATGAACTTTACTATCAACGACTTTACTTGGCACAAAAAAACACTAAACTAAGATAAGGAGAGGTTGCTACAGTAGTAAACAACTTCCAAGACTCAAATATAAAACAAAAATACTGTAGTAAAAACATGGGTTGTCTCCCATAAGCGCTTTTCTTTAACGCCTTTCAGCTAGGCGCAGAAAGTGTAAATCAAGTAACATCAAGAGACGAAGCATCAACATCATAATTTGTTCTAATAATAGAATCATAAGGTAACTTAATTCTCTTTCTAGGGAAATGTTCCATACCTTTCTTGAGAGGAAAATGATATTTAATATTACCTTCCTTCATATCAATAGTAGCACCAACGGTTCGAAGAAAAGGTCTTCCCAATATAATGGGGCAAGATGCATTGCATTCAATATCCAAGACAACAAAATCAACGGGGACAAGGTTATTGTTAACCATAATATGAACATTATCAACTCTCCCCAAAGGTTTCTTTTTAGCATTATCAACGAGATTAACATCCAAATAACAATTTTTCAGCGGTGGCAAGTCAAGCATATTATAAATTTTCTTAGGCATAACAGAAATACTTGCACCAAGATCACATAAAGCGTTATAATCAAAGTCATTGACCTTCATCTTAATGATGGGTTCCCAACCATCCTCTAGCTTTCTAGGAATAGAAGTTTCAAGTTTTAGTTTCTCTTCTCTAGCTTTTATGAGAGCATTCGTAATATGTTTTGTGAAAGCCAAGTTTACAGCGCTAGCATTGGGACTCTTAGCAAGTTTTTGTAAGAACTTTATAACTTCAGAGATGTGGCAATCATCAAAATCTAAATCATTATGAGCTACAGCAATGGGATCATCATCCCCAAGGTTGGAAAAAATTTCAGCAGCTTTATCACAAGCAATTTCAGCAGCTTTAGCAATTTCAGGCAGTTTTGTACGCTTTGCACTAGGAGTAGAAACATTGCCAACACCAATTATTTTACCATTAATAGTAGGAGGTGAAGCAACATGTGAAGAATCAACATTACTTGTGGTGGTAATAGTCCAAATTTTAGCTACATTTTTCTCTTTAGCTAGTTTTTCATTTTCTTCTCTATCCCACCTACACGCAATTCAGCCATTAATCTTATATTCTCATTAATTCTAACTTGGATGGCATTTGCTGTAGTAACAATTTTATTTTCAATATCCCTATTAGGCATAACTTTCAATTTCAAAAGATCAACATCAGAGGCAAGACTATCAACCTTAGAAGCGAGAATATCAATTTTATTGAGCTTTTCCTCAACAGATTTGTTAAAAGCAGTTTGTGTACTAATAAATTCTTTAAGCATAGCTTCAAGTCCAGGGGGTGTGTTCCTATTATTATTGTAAGAATTCCCATAAGAATTAGCATAACCGTTACCATTATTATAAGGATATGGCCTATAGTTATTACTAGAATTGTTCCGATAAGCATTGTTGTTGAAATTATTATTTTTAATGAAGTTTACATCAACATGTTCTTCTTGGGCAACCAATGAAGCTAACGGAACATTATTAGGATCAACATTAGTCCTATCATTCACAAGCATAGACATAATAGCATCAATCTTATCACTCAAGGAAGAGGTTTTTTCGACAGAATTTACCTTCTTACCTTGTGGAGCTCTTTCCGTGTGCCATTCAGAGTAATTAATCATCATATTATCAAGGAGCTTTGTTGCTTCACCAAGAGTGATGGACATAAAGGTACCTCCAGCAGCTGAATCCAATAAATTCCGCGAAGAAAAATTTAGTCCTGCATAGAAGGTTTGGATGATCATCCAAGTAGTCGATCCATGTGTTGGGCAATTTTTAACCAAAGATTTCATTCTTTCCCAAGCTTGAGCAACATGTTCATTATCCAATTGTTTAAAATTCATTATGCTACTTCTCAAAGATATAATTTTAGCAGGGGATAATATCTACCAATAAAAGCATCCTTGCATTTAGTCCAGGAATCAATACTATTCTTAGGCGAGAGATAGCAACCAATCTTTAGCTCTTCCTCTTAATGAGAAAGGAAACAATTTCAATTTAATAATATCACCATCTACATCCTTATACTTTTGCATTTCACATAGTTCAACAAAATTATTAAGATGGGCAGACAGCATCATCGGAACTAACACCGGAAAATTGCTCTCGCATAACAAGATTCGATGAAAGCGAGGTTTAATTTCAAAGAATTCTCGCTGTAGTAGCAGGTGGAGCAATAAGTGTGCATAAGAAATCATTATTATTTGTGGTTGTGAAATCACACAACTTAGTGTTTTCGGGAGTATTCATTTTAGCAACAAGTAAATAAAGCAAACTAGATAAAGTAAATGCAAGTAACTAATTTTTTTGTGTTTTTGATATAGCAAACAAGATAGCAAATAAAGTAAAACTAGCAACTAATTTTTTTGTATTTTGATATAGTGCAGCAAACAAAATAGTAAATAAAATAAAGCAAGACAAAAACAAAGTAAAGAGATTGGGAAGTGGAGACTCCCCTTGCAGCGTGTCTTGATCTCCCCGGCAACGGCGCCGAAATTTGCTTGATGCGTGTAGTTGACACGTCCGTTGGGAACCCCAAGAGGAAGGTGTGATGCGCACAGCGGCAAGTTTCCCTCAGTAAGAAACCAAGGTTTAATCGAACCAGTAGGAGTCAAGAAGCACGTTGAAGGTTGATGGCGGCGGGATGTAGTGCGGCGCAACACCTGAGATTCCGGCGCCAACGTGGAACCCGCACAACACAACCAAAGTACTTTGCCCCAACGAAACAAGTGAGGTTGTCAATCTCACCGGCTTGCCGTAACAAAGGATTAACCGTATTGTGTGGAAGATGATTGTTTGCAGAAAACAGTAGAAACAAGTATTGCAGTAGATTGTATGCGATATAAAGAATAGGACCGGGTCCACAGTTCACTAGAAGTGTCTCTCCCATAAGATAAAAGCATGTTGGGTGAACAAATTACAGTCGGGCAATTGACAAATAGAGAGAGCATAACAATGCACATACATGTCATGATAAATATAGTGAGATTTAATTGGGCATTACGACAAAGTACATAGACCGCTATCCAGCATGCATCTATGCCTAAAAAGTCCACCTTCAGGTTATCATCCGAACCCCTTCCAGTATTAAGTTGCTAACAACAGACAATTGCATTAAGTATTGACTACATCCTCGAACATAGCACCAATGTTTTATCCCTAGTGGCAACAGCACATCCATAATCTTAGAGGTTTCTCTCACTCCCCCAGATTCACGGAGACATGAACCCACTATCGAGCATAAATACTCCCTCTTGGAGTTAAGAGCAAAAACTTGGCCGGAGCCTCTACTAATAACGGAGAGCATGCAAGATCATAAACAACACATAGGTAATAACTTGATAATTAACATAACATAGTATTCTCTATCCATCGGATCCCGACAAACACAACATATAGTATTACAGATAGATGATCTTGATCATGTTAGGCAGCTCACAAGATCCAACAATGAAGCACAATGAGGAGAAGACAACCATCTAGCTACTACTATGGACCCATAGTCCAGGGGTGAACTACTCACTCATCACTCTGGAGGCGACCATGGCGGTGAAGAGTCCTCCGGGAGATGAATCCCCTCTCCGGCGAGGTGCCGGAGGAGATCTCCAGAATCCCCCGAGATGGGATTGGCGGCGGCGGCGTCTCAGTAAGGTTTTCCGCATCGTGGCTCTCGGTACTGGGGGTTTCGCGACGGAGGCTATTTGTAGGCGGAAGGGCAGGTAAAGAGGCGGCACGAGGGGCCCACACCATAGGTCGGCGCGGCCAGGGCCTGGGCCGCGCCGCCCTAGGGTGTGGCCACCTCGTGGCCCCACTTCGTCTCCTCTTCGGTCTTCTGGAAGCTTCGTGGCAAAATAGGACCCTGGGCGTTGATTTCGTCCAATTCCGAGAATATTTCGTTACTAGGATTTCTGAAACCAAAAACAGCAGAAACAGCAACTGGCTCTTCGGCATCTTGTTAATAGGTTAGTTCCAGAAAATGCACGAATATGACATAAAGTGTGCATAAAACATGTAGATATCATCAATAATGTGGCATGGAACACAAGAAATTATCGATACGTCGGAGACGTATCAACCACTATTCAACCACTATTCACCACCTCACCTCCTCTCTCTTGTGCTCATCTATAGTGCCAATAGTACCACAACCACTCTCATGACATCACCTAGCATAGACAAGACCACCATGACACAAAGACACACCATGCCATGGCCTATGTCACACATAGTTTTGCTATGATCCAATGTGTCAACCCTAGACCCCTCTCACCATGCCCACCTTGTCACTTACCCTGGGTTCACCTCACACCAGCACGCCCTGCCCTCCTAGACAAAGAAAATGCACCAAGGAATCCAATGCCATCACCATGCCACCCACTTGGTCACCACCATACCCCCACCTGCCCTGGCCCTTTTCCCTCTCTCTCACCATGTCATCTACACTGCCCTAGACCCTAGACACCTGCCGGACACGATCCTTGGTGGAGGAGAGCAAGAGGTTGACAACAACCACCCATGCCAACGTCACATGATCACCCCGTGGACACCACCCTCTCCCTGCGTGCACACCGCAAACAAACACGTCCCCCTGCGCCACCCACCTCCTCTCACTCTCGCACACCTGCCAGACATGCCCCTTTGACCTCCCCGCGCACCAGGAGGACGTCACGACGCGACGCCCGCAAGGACGCCGATGTCGGCCTCGTCCTCGTGTGCCCTGCACACGACGCCAGCAAGCAAGCCACTATGCACACGTCTTCTCCTACTCCTTACCTCACCCTCTGACGCCCTAGCTACGCCGGAGAACCCTGTGCACGACGCGCCCGACGACGTCGCCCGCCATGCCGCCATGCCGCGTTCCTCCTCTCTGGAGCCTATATAAACCCCTCCCCTCGCCTTGGACAACACCACACCACCTAGCAGCCTCCCTCTCTCCCTCCTAGAACCTCTCCTCCTCCCTCCTTGCCGCTCCACGGCGCCAGAAGCTCGCCGGCGTGCACCCGGCGGCATCACCAAACCTCGCCCTTTTTCTCATCACCACAGCCACCGATCCATACACCACTTTGAAGCCCTTGAAAAGCCCCGTCGAACGAGCCCAACCCCGCCGTGATCCGAGCCCCGAGGTGAGAGAAATCTGCCCCGCAAGCTCACAGTGTCGCGCGGAAGACGATGGCCCAGGGCCGTCGGATCTTGATCTGACGCTCTGTGCGCCCCGCGCGTCGGCCACGTGCATGCGCCATGCACATACTGCCCGGGCCGCAGCTGGGCCGGCCCAGCTAGTTTCCCGCCCATGTTTGAAATTCAAATGTGTATTTAATGTTTTCATTTAATTTACTTACTGAAGCTTTGCTAGAAATTCAATATCTCCAAATCTACTCGACCAAATTTGACAAATTCTATATATTTGGAAAGATGATGAAAAGATCTATCCAACCACAGTGGATTCAAATCAATATCTGTTGTAGAATTTGAATAGTAAAAATAACAAGTCAGAAGGTTTTCCAACTTCAAATAAATTTATAAAATCAACCCTATTGAATTTTAAGATGAATCCAATTGCTAGTCACTGAGCTTCTTCGCGTGACCAGACATCTTGAGCACGTGCTCGCTAACGGAGCTACCCTCTTCCATCATGCAGCCAAAGAAATGTTTCGAGGCCTCATAGCTTTCCACGGTCGCTTGGGTTTCAAAGATAGCTTTGAGCTCACGGACTAGCTCACAGGGGTCGTGGTGCTCAAAACGCTTTTGGAGCTCTGCCTCTAGGCTGCACAGGATGGCACACTGAACTTGGGAGTAGCGTGTTTTCCGAGTCTCGTAAACATTCTTTACTTCATCGGTTTCAGTTTCTGCAGGTGGGGGACCTAGCGGTGTGATGTCTACGCACGCTTCTATTCCTGTAGACAGTGTTGGGCCTCCAAGAGCAGAGGTTTGTAGAACATCAGCAAGTTTCCCTTAAGTGAATCACCCAAGGTTTATCGAACTCAGGGAGGTAGAGGTCAAAGATATCCCTCTCAAGCAACCCCGCAATTAAGATACAAGAAGTCTCTTGTGTCCCCAACACACCTAATACACTTGGCAGATGTATAGGTGCACTAGTTCGGCGAAGAGATAGTGAAATAAAAGTAATATGGATGATTATAAGTAGCAATTGCAATCTGAAATAAAAATGGCAGCAAGCGAACATGTAGCAGAACTTGTTGGGAATGGTGTTTTAATGCTTAGAAACAAGGCCTAGGGATCATAATTTCACTAGTGGACACTCTCAACAATGATCACATAATTGAATAAATAAATGCTACTCTCAAACACTCTCTTGTTGGATAACAAACACCATTCATTGTGTAGGGCTGCAAAAGCACACCTCAAGCCGGAGTAAACAAGCTCCACAACTTCATAAAGGAATCACACACGATGCGCACACTGTCACCATCACACCGTGGAGAGTAACTCCGGAGTTCATATTAAAGTAACCTCTAGAGTGCATAATAGACAAGAGTAACATCTACATATTCGACTAGATCACAAAGCTCACGATCACATAAAGATCACACCATGGGAGAGAGAGATGAACCACATAGCTACCGGTAGAGCCCTCAGCCTCGGGGGAGAACTACTCCCTCCTCATCATGGGAGTCAGCAACGACGATGAAGATGGCGATGGAGTCGATGGAGATGGATTTCGGGGCACTTCCCCGTCCTGGCGGCGTGCCGGAACAGAGACTTTTGTCCCCGAACTTGGCTTCGCGATGGTGGCGGCTACGTAACTTTTCTTGGAGGAAGACCGATGCCCCTAGGGTTTTCGCATCTGGGAGAATATATAGGCGAAAGGGCAGCCTCCGAGGGGCCCCAGGGTGCCCTCCCCACCTGGTGGCGTGGCCAGGGGTGGGCCCGCCCCCCCTATGGTGTGGGGGCCCCTTGGCCCCCCTCTGGCCCTTGTCTGGCTCTCTGGGTCCGTCTCAGTAAAATATTGACTTCTGTCTTCGTGGGGTCCAATTCCGAGAATATTTCCTGTGTAGAATTTCGGAAACCAAAAACAGCAGAAAACAGGAACTGGCGCTTCGGCATCTTGTTAATAGGTTAGTCCCGGAAAATGCATAAAAATGATATAAAGTATGAGCAAAACATGTAGGTATTGTCATAAAACTAGCATGGAACATAAGAAATTATAGATACGTTGGAGACGTATCACGGTGCATCGAGCACATATTGCAGGTTTCCACCGCTGAGGAAAATCCTCACATGACGGAACCAGTCAGTGAAGTTGCTTCCATTGCTTTTAAGCTTTTCTTTCTCTAGGAACTGGTTAAAATTGATGGTGGGGGCTGCCATGATCTACAACATATTTGCAAAGAGTTTAGACTAAGTTTATGATAAATTGAGTTCAATTTTAATTCTTAAATTAACTAGGTGAACTCCCACTCAAAACAACATCCCTCGCATTGTCTTAGTGATTACACGAACCAAATCCACTACACCAAGTCCGATCTTCACGAGAAAAGATGTAGTTTCAAAGGCGAACACTCAAAGTGTTCATCATATCATTCATATGACGCATGCTCTACCTTTCGGTATTCTGTGTTCCGAGACCATGTCTGTACATGCTAGGCTCATCAAGGCTACCTTAGTATCCGCGTGTGCAAATCTGGCTTGCACCCGTTGTATGCACATGTAGAATCTGTCACACCCGATCATCACGTGATGCTTCGAAACGACAAGTCTTAGCAACGGTGGATACTAAGGATGAACACTTTATTATCTTGATATTTAGTGAGAGGGATCATCTTATAATGCTACCGTCGCGATCTAAGAAAAATAAGATGCAAAAAGGATTAACATCACATACAATTCATAATGTGTGATATGATATGGCCTTTCTTCTTGTGCTGTTGATCTCCATCTCCAAAGCACGAACATGATCTCCATCATCACCAGCATGGCGTCAAGGTCAGTGGCGCCGCTTCATGGTTGTCCATCACTTATACCTTGTCAACACCAAGATTTTTAAGTCCGGATGCCTATTATGTCATTCATCACAATCCCAGGATAATGTTGTTGCGAGGCATAATAGTCGAATATCACAGTTTATTACAAGCCATAACGTCTTACAATATCGAATCACATGATTCCTCTTACATAAATAGTTGATCTCTCAATCAACATACATACACAAGTTCATACATAGCGGAAGCGTAACTATAGATGGACTCTCTAGTCCACATGCCAACTTTTGACGTCAGAAACCCCTAGTTGTCGTAGGCGTCCTACTGGTCATCCTCGTGATAGTTCTATTCATCATCGTACTCTGGCCATTTGAATAGCCAGGGACAAAGCCGTAAGTACTTTAAGTACTTGCAAACTAATACTAATGTAAAATGCCAACTCTTGGAGTAAAGGTGCTAAGCTCTAGTTTAATTTGCATAAGCCATATTTTAGTTCACAAGTATTTGATCATGTGCTAACTAACTCAAGTGGGAACATTAGTGTCATTCCCACAACATTGGTTGTAATTCCAACAAGTCACCAAGTCACCGTTCACATTCACTAAGGTTTTCAAAAATCTTACACAGGAAACTGTATGGCATTTCCAACCGGCCGTAACCGTGGACACGGCTATTCGAATAGATTTACACTCTGCAGAGGTTGCACACTTGTGCCACAACATTTGATTTCATCCGTCGGAATAACTCCGAATCATCGTAACACAGTACGCAGATCATCAACCATAACCTTTCACTTACAAATCCTAGTATGAGCACCTCTCCCCATGAGCTTGGCCTCCCGAGTGAAAACCAAGCTGTTAACTCGGGAACTGCACAGGGCTTGGCCGTACAATTCATCTCAATTCACATCATTTCGCAACAACGGAGGCAGCCTCGGCATAACCCCTATGATGTGTGTTCAGAGGGAACTCATACTAAAATTTATAAACTTCCAGCTAAGCCCTACCCATAATCAGGTATTGTGGGGGTACTCAAAAATTGGAAAGGTATCGCATTCAAACCAGTATCAGGGTTTTATCAAAAATCACTATCTTCTCTTGTTCATATTCAACTTCAAATCATTCAATGGAATGTCTCATCATTCCAAAGATTCAAATTCAACAAGTCATATGTTCCCATCTAGAGTAGTCACAGTTTTAGTATTTTAGCACTAGCACTAATCATGAGGGGTGCTACATTGCTTTGCTATTTATAAGACTAACTTTGCTACTCTAGTAATCTTGTTCTCTAGATCAATTTTAATCCACTCTTTGAAAACACAACAAGTAAAACTTGTATGGTGTAAATATAAGATAGACTTGTATGAGGAAAGGTAAGAGTTATGGTGCCTTGCTCAAGGAGAGCTTTGCACTTTGCAAGAGTATTATCTTGCCTTGGTAGTTCTCTAGGTTTTCTTCTTCCTCTTCTGGGTAGAATTCTCCTTCCTCTTGATAATCTCCGGTGCTAGCGTCTAAATTTGAATACGAGGTATAATCACTAAACAAGCTTAAAAGCTATACTAAGCACATCATTACTTCACACAAACTATGCTAAGCACACACATAAAATAATTAGGTGCATTGGTTTTCTTTATTAAAGAAAATTAATTTCCTCTCATTACATATGTAATTAATAATTTCCATTTAGTTCTAGAGAAAAATAATTTCCTCTCATTGAAATCTTCTTAAGATTTAACTTCTCAAATAATCATACATGTATTCATATTGACCTAAGTCAACATTCATTATCATTATTTGAGAAAATGATTTAAATGAGGTAGATCACCTCATACCATTTTATAGTTCCACAAATGATTGAAATCTCCAAATATTCATATAGGAGTGTTTGGACCAGGGGTGCAAACATCTCATGAATTCATTTGGGACAAGATTTAAATGAAGGAAAGTCCTTCATATGACTTACATAATAGTTTTGGACAATATCACTTAACTAAACTAGCCATATTGTCCATTAATTAAACTAGGGCATGATCATGCAAAGTGACCACACCATTTTCTTGCAGAGACAATTAGTGTAAGTCAAATGTGAGCTATTGGAGTTGGAATTAATTAAATATCTATTTTGGTTGATTTTTAATAATTATTTGAATATGAAAAAGTCCCTGCCTTCTTCTTTTTATCATTTTATTTCCACAACAGATCTCGAGGTGAGACCAGTGGCATAATGTAGATCTTTTTACTAGCCTTCCAAGTATATAAAGTTTGTTAAATTTGGCCAAGCCAAACAGATTCTATGAATTTTCAAAGTTGGGTTCAGTATTGAATTCAAACTAAATTTATTAAACGAAGTTTGAATTAAAAAGGCCGGCGGGAAAACTAACTGGGCTCAAACATTTAAAACGGCCCAAGGCCAGCCCACCACGCATCTGTGCACGCGCGGGCCGCCTGACAGTGGGCTCCACCTGTCAGCGACACTTAACTGCCGAAGCGGTATGGACTAACGTGGGGCGTTGGATTAGAACGCGATCTAACGGTTCACGCGTGTCGTCGTCGACGGCGAGAGAGAAGCTCGCCGGCGGTGCAGGTAGGGGGTCGGAGGGCTTACGGTGGCTCCAGCTAGGGTTGGCAATGTGCTTGACGAGGTTGTAGACGACGGCGAGGCAGCCTGTAGCAGCGGCGTTGCTCGAGGTGGCCTGGATCGACGGCGATTGCTGCAGAGCTTCCGCGGCTCCGATCTTCCGATTGAGCTTGCTCCGGCGACGATTGAGGTGGCTACTGGTGCGAGGAGAAGCGGTGGTGAGTGGTGATCATGGTGGTGTGCTGGGATAGTCGAGGGGAGGACTCCTTTTATAGGCGCGTGAGTGGCCGTGGTGCTGCGGCCAGGTCGACAAGGGCGCGGCCGCTCCGGTGGGCTAGAGGGCTAGGCGACGACGCGGTCGTGTTCACGATGTCACGGCGAAGCTATGAGCGTGAACGGCGCGGCAAGGGGACGCGTAGGATGGTCGGGACCGTGCATGTACTCGCGCGGCAATGGCGGGCGCGCTCGTCCTCTCCGGCGGCCATGGTCGCCAAGGCATGACGTGAGCGTGTCCGGCGAGCTCCGCATGGAGAGGAAGGTACCAGGGCACGCGGGCTTGGTCGGGGTACGGCGAGGTGCTGCAAGCGCCGCGTGGCCGTGTCGCGCGCGTCCGTGCGCGGTGACGTCGCCCATGCCGCTCGCGGCGTACCTGGGCGTACCTGGGCGCGCGTCGTCCGGGTCCTGTCGTCGTCCTCGTGGTCAATTGCGAGTACGGGTGGATCCAGGAGATCTTTGGCTTCGTGTTTGGCAAGGTGGTGAGGAGTGGAGAGGCAGAGATGAGAGGGGAGGGTGTCGAGGTGGAACGGGATCGGCATGGCCATGGCCAGCCATGTTCTGGTCGTGTCCATGTCGATCTCTTGCATGGGCTAGGTAGGGTTGGGTCAGGGGAGTATGGCTAGGTCAAGTGGTGGTCAAGAGTTGGCCAGGTTTGATCATATTTTGAAAATTGTGAATCTTGCCTATGTTTCAATGTCTCATCTTCACCTGATCATAACTCTTGATCCATACTGAATTTGATATCATGATCTTTACAAAAGTTGTTCACCTTGTTGTGTACTTGGATGACATGCAATGATTTGGATTTGTTTAGTTTAGAAATTTTGAAATAGAGAGGCTCAAAGTGGTGACCAGACTATAAAAGTCAGAAATGACCATTATCTCATGTGATCCTATTTTAGTTGTTGAATTTGATTTAAATGGTATATACTTGATTCTCAAAGTTGTAATTACTCTTTAATATCATATTACAAGTATTGGTGAAGATCAAATGGGTCTAGGGTCAAATTTACAAAAATGACATAGACCATATGTTAGGGTTTTTAGGATTTTATTAATATTTGATTTCTTTCTCTTTTTGATTTATTTGGTTGGTGATCATCACTTGATCATTCTAGGGTTTTGGAATTCATCACATACACAAGATAACAATCATCATGGCATCTCACTCAAAATGCACAAGTCCTATGCAGGGTACTATATGCAAAATAAAAGTTTTTGTTGGTTCTAAATTTTGGATCTCTGGAATTGTTCTTCTTCTTTTATTTGAAATTTGGGATGTTACAAACCCTTCCCCCTTACAAAAGATCTCATCCCGAGATCTTAAATAAAATTAGGTGCTAAAGAGATCTGGGTATTCCTTCTTCATATATTCCTCTCGCTCCCAAGTGGCTTCATCTTCGGTATGATTGCTCCACTGTATCTTCAGGAACTTGATGCTTCGGGTGCGGGTGGTTCTGTATGCTTCTTCCAAGATGCGAATCGGCACTTCGCGGTATGTCAGATCTTGGTTGATATCCACCGAACGGTGATCGATGTTCTTGAACACTTTGGTCTTCTCAGGGACTTCAAGGCACTTCCGAAGGAGTGAGATGTGAAATACGTCGTGCACAACCGACATTTCTTCAGGCAACTCCAGTTGATAAGATACTTCGCCTCGGCGACTCAGAACTTTGAAGGGTCCGACATATCGGGGTGCAAGCTTTCCTTTCAGCTGAAATCTCTGCATTCCTTTCAGGGGGGACACTTTGAGGTAGACAAAATCTCCGATCTCAAAGGTCATCTCTCGGCGTCTCTTGTCGGCGTAACTCTTCTGCCTGGATTGCGCCGTCTTGAGATATTCGCGAATCTTGTGCACCTTCTCCTCAGCTTCACGAAGAACATCAGGTCCAAAGACTTGGCTCTCTCCGACTTCCGACCAATTTAGGGGGGTACGGCACTTCCTTCCGTACAGAGCTTCAAAGGGGGCCATCTGTAAACTGGCTTGGTAGCTGTTGTTGTAAGAGAATTCTGCGTAAGGCAGGCAGTCTTCCCACTTGGATCCATATTCCAATACACAGGCTCTCAGCATGTCCTCCAATATCTGGTTGACTCTCTCGGTCTGTCCATCGGTCTGCGGGTGGTAGGCGGTGCTGAAATTCAGGCGGGTTCCTAGTCCTTCATGCACCTTCTGCCAGAATCTTGAGGTGAATTGCGATCCTCTATCTGACACTATTGACTTCGGGGTTCCGTGCAGGGCGACTATTCTGGAGATGTACAGCTCAGCTAGCTTTGGGCCTTGGTAGGTGGTCTTGACAGCGATGAAATGGGCTACCTTGGTCAATCTATCAACAACTACCCATATGGAGTCATTTCCTTTGCTAGATTTGGGCAAACCGGTGATAAAGTCCATTCCTACAGAGTCCCACTTCCATTCTGGAATCTGTAGTGGTTGCAGCAGTCCTGCGGGTCGCTGATGTTCGGCCTTGACTCTCTGACAGATATCACACTTAGCGATATAGCTTCCGATCTCCCTCTTCATTCCATGCCACCGGAACTGTTCCTTCAAGTCCTGATACATCTTGGTACCTCCGGGGTGAATAGAGTATAAGGTGTCATGGGCTTCCTTCAGAATAACTTGCTTCAATTCTGAGTCCGACGGTACACACAGGCGTCCGTTGTACCACAGAACTCCTTCTTCATCTACGGTGAATCCTGGTGCCTTTCCTGCGGTTATCTGGGTCTTGATTCCATCAATGCTGGCATTTCCCTTCTGAGCTTCCTTGATCTGACCAATCAAGGTGGGTTGTAGCTCCATGCTGGCTAGGAATCCTTCACTGACTAACTCCATTCTAAACTGCTCAAACTCTTGGTATAGGCTGGGTTGTTCTTCGGCTATCATTGAGTTCAACTGACACGGCAGTCTACTCAACGCATCCGCTACCACATTGGCCTTGCCGGGGCGGTAGTGAATCTCCATATCATAATCTTTGATTAATTCTAACCATCTTCTTTGCCTCATGTTCAGCTCCTTCTGGGTAAAGAGATTGTAACATCCTGATTTTTTTTATGACCCGATTTTTTTTTAAATTGCGGATGTTGCAGCAAAATAAAATAAAGAAATATTTTATTTGGAGGAATAGATTACGCTCCTAGTTGTATATTTTTAATCTGAGTTTCATTTGCCCATTTGGTTCTTCTTTTGATTTTTCACATGCACGTGCATGCATGTCTACACAGCACCACATGCTCTCTTCCTAATTTTTCCCCGTACCTACCGTGCACTTATTTCTGTCTCCTATCCATGCACGTACTAGCTAGTATATTTCTTCTTTTGTCCGGTTCTTTTCCTTCCCATCGATTAACTAACGAGGCCAGGCCCTTGTCTAGCTGAAGCTCGTGTCACCTCAAGAGCTTACCAAAACTTTGCTCAGCCCAGCTAGGAGCCCAGCAAAGCCGGCGCTAAGCTCGACCTTGCACGCGACGAGTTCGTGTGCGGCACGTACGACAACGCCAAACAGAACCATCGTTCCGACTCCGGTTCCGATTCTTCCGTGAGGTATCTCGCTCGCCCAGCCTACGTATAAAGGCTCAAAACGACGCCCATCGCCCTCTTTCCTAACCCCGGCCGCCAGCTCAAGCCCTAGGGGCTGATACGATCCAATCTCACACCAGCTCCGGGAGGCCACCGCCAAACGCCACCTTCGTTCCCGTCGACTCGGACCGCGAGAGGAGGAACGGCCGCGCCGGGAAGATCACCGGGAGCAGGGTAGCCGACCCAAGGAAGGAGAAGGGCAATTGCTGAACACCGACGACATCTCCGGCGACACGATCATCTCCGGCCACCGGCGTCTACCTCAGTACTTCGACGAACTCGGTGAGAACCAGCTGTTTCTTTTGTTCGTAACGCGATCCCCATCTATAGGGCTAGCTCCTAGACATGATCGTCCGCCATAGTTCAGTAGTTCGTCGCGCTGCCGGTGTACCGAACGCCATCCGGTGGCATGGTACGATTGGTCTATATAAGACACGTTTTCGATCCGTTTTCAACACAGCATTGTACCGACTGATCTCGGGAAGCCATTGGTGCGGATAGTAGTGGTTAAATTCATCGTGTAGCAATCTAGTTTCCGTAACTAAGATGAGCTCGTTGCATTATAACGTGGGAACTTGCATGTACTCGCTAGCTAGTCATGCATCCCTGTTTGCCTAGTTTGATAATAGATGTAGCAACTGGTTTCACATAGCTTAGTACGGCTGATTCGAGTACATTAGATGAGGCGTACACTCGTATTGATCTGCACTCATTCACCATGATCGGTTGCTTGATAGTTGCTAGTGTTAATTATCGCCTTACGTGAATATATACTCGCTAGTCTATTCATCCAGATTTTCATGTTGATCTAGATTGAATACGTTGCATCTTTATAACTGAATGCCATTGCTAGTTTGCATTCTTAATCATGTAGTAGCTGCTGCAAGTCGATTGCACGAGTCTAGTTATAGGTTGTTCGGTATACTTAGACGATGTGGTCTCCGTTTCGTCTTGCACTTATATATATACATGTTTAGTTACATAGTGATTGCGGGAGTTCATTATTTTCTTCGTGTATACGTTCTAGTGTTACCTAGTTCGGTCATTGTGAGTAGAGATCATATCGGGTGGCTCGCTTTCAGTAAAGAGCTAGATGTTACGTATTGTGCTCGTTACTTCCGATCTTGCTTAATGTTTAGTGTTTTAGTAGTTGTTTGCTCGTTAGTCGACTAGTTTAGGTAGTGCATGTAGTCACCGTATTTTGCCCTTGCTTATTATGCTTTATGTTAGAAGGAGCATATATAGTATTGTGTTATTGCATGCTAGTTATGCTTTCCATGAACGTGAGCCTTGTTACATAATTCACTTGTATGCATACAAGTATAGCTAGGGCGTAGTTTGTGACTGCATTGCATATTTGAATTGTGCCACATTTTTAAAATATTTGTTATTCAAAATTGAGCGATCACCATGCGTATGCCTTAGTACCCAAATCCCACACAAGCCATCTCGGTTTCCCTTTCCGTATTCTTAGTGTTTACCGATCATCACACCCTTTCTTATTTGGATCTTATTTGCCACTTTTCATTTGAATCTTCTTTCGTTGTGTTGCTTGTATTTATTTGGATTGCTATTGTTGCGGTACGACGATTAGGGAGTGGAGAGTGGAACGATCACGAGCAGGAAGGTGAACAGGAGGGTCTCTACAACGAAGGCATGCCCTCTCATCATATTTATCCCAGTTTTACAACATGCATGATATTTTATGTTTTACAAATATATGCTATTTTATTCCAGTAGCTAGCGTGTCGATTGACACACCAACTTGATCTCTTTGTCGCCTTTTACTTGATACCCCGAGTAGTGATTATATATAATCCCGATAGAGTAGAATGCTTAGCCATGCTAAATAATCATTAGGAAACTTCATGTTGCCTCTCCGGAGGAATTGATCGACCTATAGGTCAAAACACCCCTTTGAACATTTGTTGAGCTCGTTGAGCTGGGCTAGTTAGCCATTGTTGTTTCCTCTACTCTATGCTACTCCGGGTGAAACTTACCATCTAAGCATGGCGCGGGCGACGACTGGATCGGATGTTGAAGGAGTGGTTGGCTGCCCTTCATTTGTTGGAGGGGCAATCCGTCGTCCGTGCCACATAAGGATCCTAACAAGTCTTGGATTTGAAGATTGTGACAACCGTACAACCACATGCTATATGGGCACCGGCTTGGTTGAGTATGTTAGTCAGCCCTTAGGTGTCGATGTCGCCGTACCGCTCGATGAGGTGTCCGCCTACGGGGGAACCTTCGACACGGATGGGGGGACCGGTTTGGGGACGTACTCTCGGTTCCGTGCGCCATACCCTGTGGGCATGTCACATCTTTGGGGGATCTAGCTAAAAGACCTCGTCACAAACTCCCTATTGCTATGCTAGCGACGGCTGGTTGCAACAAGGCGAGATTGTGACATGTGGTGAAAGTGTACCACCTCTGCAGAGTTAAACCTATTCGAATAGCCGTGTCCACGGTCATGGACGACACATGAATCCTTCTTGACATACAGGAACCTGTTTTGCTATTTCCCTCTTGCCTTCATCCTTTCCTTGGAATCTGAATCCTATGATATATGTGAGTCATCGTGGACAATCACATTGATGAGAAATATTACACTGAATATAAAACATGTTTTTGTCTAAAACTGCTTTTATCAAATCTAGTGTATTATTGCAAATAAAATTGGCTTTTCTCGCAAAAGAACCATATAGCCTTTCTTTGAAGCCTCATGTAGATTTAGTAGGTTTGCACGAGGGGGCATGTTGAGTACGAAATGTACTCATGGCAAAACTTTTGTTGATATTCGCAGTACTATGAAGATGGTGAAGACTATGGCGACTACGACGACGCTGAGGAGTGAGGCCTCGTGGACTACATCGACTGCCTGTGGCTGAGATGGAGTTACTTCGCATTTTATTATCCGCTATGCTTTCTGGTTGTAATAAATGTCACAAGACATTTCACTTTGTGGCTCAAGCTTTGTAATAATTACTTTTTGCACGTTCCGCAATGATATTTATTTCATCTGTGTCGTCAAGTTAATCCTGGATTGACGAGTAACACAGGGGGGTCGGAATGTTAAGTTCCGGTTCTCACAGAAGTGGTATCAGAGCCGACGTCGACCTAGTCAAGTGGCCTTAGTTAGAATGGAAAAACTTTTATAACAGTTTGAAGAAAAAAAATATTTAATTACGAAAGTCCTCGTAGTCTAATTCCTGACTATTGCTATTCCTTGTCTTACCTTGTTCACCATTTGCTCTTGAATTTTCTTCCCTAACCACTTCTTTAGTATACAATATCCTATCTAGGCGAAAGCCATCTCAAGAACGCATGGATTCAAGAGTCATATATCAAGTACTCCACACTTCAATACCCAGTCGAGAGAAGACGAACTATATAGGATGAGTTGAATAGAATCCTTTTAGATATGTACTACGTATGTTAGGGGATTTTGCTTGAGTATTGACTACATCTGTTTGGTTATTTTATGTAGTCATACTAAAACAATATTTTACAAAGTAATTCGATTGAAGTTTATTTGGATATTCCATGTTTGGTTACAGTTTTGGTTATGGGTTAGTTTCTTTTTCCCTCTTATCTATTCTAACTTGGAACAACGACACAGGATGAATGCAAATCGGGGTCGTGGTCGCGGAGGACGTGGACGCGGACGTGGTCGCGCGCCACCGTTTCAGGAGAACTTCGTCGAGGGTGAAGTTCATGACACGGACACTGACACCGAGAATGAGGGACCAGAGCAGCCGCCACCATCGCCACCAGTTAACATTGCGCAAGTGATGCTGATGCAGACACAACTACTGCAGCAGATGGCCGCCACTCTGGCGAATCAGAATCAGAATCGAATCGGAATCGAACCAAAACCAAAACCAGAATCGAATCCTCCTCCACCGCAGTCCAAGCTCGCAGAGTTCATGAGGACGAAGCCACCCACCTTTGCGGGATCAGCGGACCCTATTGAGGCAGACGATTGGCTGAAGGATATTCGCCGGAAACTCAACCTGGTGAGTGTTAACGCTCAAGACCGTGTGAAGTATGCTGCGCACCAACTCCAGGGTGTGGCCGCCGATTGGTGGGAGAACTATTGTGAGGCGCATGATGACGCCGAGGGGATCACGTGGAATGAGTTTGCCGAATCATTTCGCACTGCACACATACCAGCTGGTCTTATGGAGCTGAAGAGGGATGAATTTCGAGCTCTAGTTCAGGGGAAGATGACAGTCTCTGAGTACTGGGACCGTTTCACCCAGTTATCTCGCTATGGAAGGGCGGATATTCCCACTAAAGCGGATAAAATTTCTAAGTTTTTGAGGGGCCTGAACCTAGGTTTGAAGGATAGGTTGGTGTCTCATGATTTTGCTAACTTCCAGAGTTTGGTCAACAAGGCTATTCTTCAGGAGAATTCAAAGAACGAACTTGATGAACACCGCAAGCGCAAGGCACCACGAGTCGGTATGGGGTAGGGAGCTCACGCCAGAAGAACAATAACAACCCAGGATACCGTGGATCAGGTGCAAAGCCGGCGAAGCCTAATCACAATGCTTCGTATGGTGCCTATCGTACTCCGAGAGCTGAAGTCGGAGGGAACCATGCCAACACTGCTGGGAGGACATGCTACAACTGTGGCGAAGAGGGTCACTTTGCTGCTGCATGCCCAGGCAAGAAGAACGCAGGGGCGACGCCAGTGAAGTTCAACTTAGATTCCGTCGCCAAGACACCAGCAGCGGGACGTGGAAGGGGCATACTACCTACCCCGGGAGGTGCACCTCATGCCTCAGGACAGCAAGGACGTGGCCAGGTCAACCATGTCACGGCAGAACAAGCACATGAAGCTTCAGATGTTGTCCTTGGTATGTTTCCAATCAACTCATGTTATGGTTCAGTACTTTTCGATTCTGGAGCTTCCCATTCGTTCATTTCCAAGCAATTTGTTGAAAAACACCGTTTGAAAACCGAGGGTATGAGTCGGGAGATGGCAGTACAATCACCCGGGGGAATTCTTACTACGGGTTTAAAATGTCCTAAGGTGATCCTAACGATCGAGGGAGTAGAGTTTCTAGCAGACCTCATAGTGTTAGACTCTAAAGGGTTAGATGTTATTCTGGGCATGAATTGGTTAGTAAAACACAAAGCTATGATAGACTGTGGCCTTGGAGCAGTATCGCTGACTAGTAAGAATGGAACTGTGGTGGATTACAAACCCAAGTCAGCACCTCATACCGCAGTGGACAGTATCCTGAACAGCTTGAAGGAGATGGTTGTCTCGGATGTTAGAGTGGTTAAGGAATACCCTGATGTTTTCCCGGATGAGTTACCTGGTCTGCCACCAGACCGTGAGATAGAGTTTGCCATCGAGTTAGTCCCGGGCACGGCTCCTATTGCAAAGAGACCATATAGGATGCCAGCAAATGAACTAGCTGAAATGAAGAAGCAAATTGAGGAGCTTTTAGAGAAGGGATATGTTAGACCGAGCACCTCACCTTGGGGAGCACCGGTGTTGTTTGTTAAGAAGAAAGATGGTACCATGCAAATGTGCGTGGATTACCGTGCCCTGAATGAAGTGACCATCAAGAACAAATACCCTTTGCCTAGGATTGACGATCTGTTTGATCAATTGAAGGGAGCTTCTGTCTTCTCTAAGATAGACCTCAGGTCGGGATACCATCAGTTGAAGATCCGACCAGAAGACATACCCAAGACAGCTTTTGTCACTCGGTATGGTTTGTATGAATTTCTAGTGATGTCCTTTGGACTCACGAATGCACCAGCCTACTTCATGAATCTCATGAATAAAGTGTTCATGGATTGCTTGGATAAGTTCGTCATAGTGTTCATTGATGATGTGTTGATCTACTCTCGTAATGAGGAGGATCATGAAAAGCACCTTCGGATTGTTTTGGAAAGGCTTAGAGAACATCAACTCTATGCCAAGTTCAGCAAGTGTGAGTTTTGGCTGAAGCAAGTGGATTTCCTTGGTCATGTCATCTCGGCGGAAGGAGTAGCAGTGGATCCGGCTAAAGTGGAATCAGTACTTAGTTGGAAACAGCCGAAAAATGTGTCAGAGATACGCAGTTTCCTTGGTCTTGCAGGATATTACCGTCGATTCATAGAGGATTTCTCGCGGATTGCAAGACCGATGACACAATTGATCAAGAAAGATAAAAAGTTTGAGTGGACACCAGCATGTGAAACAAGTTTTCAAGAACTCAAGAGGAGATTGACATCAGCTCCGGTGCTAATACTGCCGGATATTCGGAAGGATTTTGAAGTTTATTGTGATGCTTCTAAACAAGGATTGGGTTGTGTGCTCATGCAACAAGGCAAGGTTGTGGCCTATGCATCGAGACAATTACGCCCTCATGAAGTGAACTATCCTACCCATGACTTAGAGTTGGCTGCCGTAGTTCATGCATTGAAGATATGGAGGCACTACCTTATTGGCAACCGTTGTGAAATATATACGGATCATAAGAGTTTGAAGTATATTTTCACTCAACCGGACTTGAACCTGAGGCAAAGGAGATGGCTGGAGTTGATCAAGGACTATAATATTGGCGTAAATTACCACCCTGGTAAAGCCAATGTCGTAGCTGATGCGTTGAGCAGAAAGGTTTATTGTAATAACCTCATGATTCAAGAAGCTCAACCAGAATTGCATGAAGAGTTTAGAAAGTTGAACTTGAATGTGAGTCTCGCTGAAAATGAGGAGGTATTAGAAGTCAAGTTCACTCTAGAGGATCAAGTTAGAGAAGCCCAGAAAAATGACACAGGGATCAAAGAGATTCGAACAAAAATCAAGTCAGGAGAAGCGCCTGAATACAAGGAGGATGAAAGTGGAAGCATTTGGTTTCGAGATCGCTTATTGGTGCCCAACCAAAAGGAACTCAAGGATGCAATCATGAAAGAGGCACATGACACACCATATTCCATACACCCGGGAAGCACAAAGATGTATCACGATCTCCGAGGTAGTTTCTGGTGGTCTAGCATGAAGCGAGAGATTGCAGAGTATGTATCTAGGTGTGATGTATGCCGCAGAGTCAAGGCAGAGCATCAGAAGCCTGCAGGGCTGCTTCAACCACTCAAAGTCCCTGAGTGGAAATGGGAAGAAATCGGGATGGACTTCATTACAGGACTCCCGAGGACGACAGCAGGATATTATTCTATTTGGGTCATCGTGGATCGATTAACCAAGTCAGCTCACTTTATCCCTGTGAAGACCACTTTTAAGGGGGAGAAATTGGCCGAATTATACATGGCCAGAATTGTTTGCCTACATGGAGTCCCCAAAAAGATTGTGTCTGATCGAGGTACTCAATTTACCTCAAGGTTCTGGAAGAAGATACATGAAGTCTTGGGCACACAGTTGAATTTTAGTACCGCCTACCATCCACAGACTGATGGACAAACTGAGCGAGTGAATCAGATTTTGGAAGACATGCTTCGAGCATGTGCTCTAACCTGTCAGCGCACATGGGACAAGAGTTTGCCATATGCAGAATTCTCTTACAATAATAGCTTTCAAGCAAGCCTACAAATGTCTCCATTTGAAGCTTTGTATGGACGGAAGTGCCGCACCCCACTTAACTGGCATGAGGTCGGAGAGAACCAAGTGTTTGGGCCCGATACTCTAGAGGAAGCGGATAAGCAAGTAAAAATGATTCAAGAAAGGCTCCGGGCTGCCCAATCTAGGCAGAAGGTCTATGCGGATAGACGCCGTCACGAGTTATCATTTGAGAAGGGTGACGATGTGTACCTGAAAGTATCTCCACTTCGCGGGATGCGACGTTTTGGACTAAAGGGAAAGTTGGCACCTCGATACATTGGACCGTTTACCATCACCGCCCGGCGTGGCAAGGTCGCTTATGAGTTAGCACTACCCGATAAGCTATCGAAAGTGCATAATGTGTTTCACGTGTCCCAGCTGAAGAAATGTTTCGATAAGCCGGAAGAAGAGGCTCGGAAAACCTCGTTGGAGTCCATAGAAGTTCAAGATGACTTGACATATGAAGAGTACCCCGTTAAAATTCTTGATGAACAATTGAGGATAACTAGGAGAAATGTGATCAAGTTCTGCAAAGTTCAATGGAGCAACCACAGTGAGGAAGAAGCGACATGGGAGCGGGAAGATGCCCTCCGGGAGGAGTTTCCAAATCTTTTCTCTTAGGTCGAATCTCGGGGTCGAGATTCCTTGTAAGGGGGGTAGAATTGTAACATCCGGATTTTTTTTATGACCCGATTTTTTTTTTAAATTGCGGATGTTGCAGCAAAATAAAATAAAGAAATATTTTATTTGGAGGAATAGATTACGCTCCTAGTTGTATATTTTTAATCTGAGTTTCATTTGCCCATTTGGTTCTTCTTTTGATTTTTCACATGCACGTGCATGCATGTCTACACAGCACCACATGCTCTCTTCCTATTTTTTCCCCTGTACCTACTGTGCACTTATTTCTCGTCTCCTATCCATGCACGTACTAGCTAGTATATTTCTTCTCTTGTCCGGTTCTTTTCCTTCCCATCGATTAACTAACGGGCCAGGCCCTTGTCTAGCCGAAGCTCGTGTCACCTCAAGAGCTTACCAAAACTTTGCTCAGCCCAGCTAGGAGCCCAGCAAAGCCAGCGCTAAGCTCGACCTTGCACGCGACGAGTTCGTGTGCAGCACGTACAGCAACGCCAAACAGAACCATCGTTCCGACTCTGGTTCCGATTCTTCCGTGAGGTATCTCGCTTCGCCCAGCTACGTATAAAGGCTCAAAACGACGCCCATCGCCCTCTTTCCTAACCCCAGCCGCCAGCTCAAGCCCTAGGGGCTGATACGATCCAATCTCACACCAGCTCCGGGAGGCCACCGCCAAACGCCACCTTCGTTCCCGTCGACTCAGACCGCGAGAGGAGGAACGGCTGCGCCAGGAAGATCACCAGGAGCAGGGTAGCCGACCCAAGGAAGGAGAAGGGCAATTGCTGAACACCGACGACATCTCCGGCGACACGATCATCTCCGGCCACCGGCGTCTACCTCAGACTTCGACGAACTCGGAGAGAACCAGCTGTTTCTTTTGTTCAGAACGCGATCCCCATCTATAGGGCTAGCTCCTAGACATGATCGTCCGCCATAGTTCAGTAGTTCGTCGCGCTGCCGGTGTACCGAACGCCATCCGGTGGCATGGTCCGATTGGTCTATATAAGACACGTTTTCTGATCTGTTTTCAACACACGCATTGTACCAGCTGATCTCAGGAAGCCATTGGTGCGGATAGTAGTGGTTAAATTCATCGTGTAGCAATCTAGTTTCTGTAACTAAGATGAGCTCGTTGCATTATAACGTGGGAACTTGCATGTACTGCTAGCTAGTCATGCATCCCTGTTTGCCTAGTTTGATAATAGATGTAGCAACTGGTTTCACATAGCTTAGTACGGCTGATTCAGTACATTAGATGAGGCGTACATCGTATTGATCTGCACTCATTCACCATGACCAGTTGCTTGATAGTTGCTAGTGTTAATTACTGCCTTACGTGAATATATACTGCTAGTCTATTCATCCAGATTTTCATGTTGATCTAGATTGAATACGTTGCATCTTTATAACTGAATGCCATTGCTAGTTTGCATTCTTAATCATGTAGTAGCTGCTGCAAGTCGATTGCACAGGTCTAGTTATAGGTTGTTCAGTATACTTAGACGATGTGGTCTCCGTTTCGTCTTGCACTTATATATATACATGTTTAGTTACATAGTGATTGCGGGAGTTCATTATTTTCTTCGTGTATACGTTCTAGTGTTACCTAGTTCGGTCATTGTGAGTAGAGATCATATCAGGTGGCTCGCTTTCAGTAAAGAGCTAGATGTTACGTATTGTGCTGTTACTTCCGATCTTGCTTAATGTTTAGTGTTTTAGTAGTTGTTTGCTGTTAGTCGACTAGTTTAGGTAGTGCATGTAGTCACCGTATTTTGCCCTTGCTTATTATGCTTTATGTTAGAAGGAGCATATATAGTATTGTGTTATTGCATGCTAGTTATGCTTTCCATGAACGTGAGCCTTGTTACATAATTCACTTGTATGCATACAAGTATAGCTAGGGCGTAGTTTGTGACTGCATTGCATATTTGAATTGTGCCACATTTCTAAAATTATTTGTTATTCAAAATTGAGCGATCACCATGCGTATGCCTTAGTACCCAAATCCCACACAAGCCATCTCGGTTTCCCTTTCCGTATTCTTAGTGTTTACCGATCATCACACCCTTTCTTATTTGGATCTTATTTGCCACTTTTCATTTGAATCTTCTTTCGTTGTGTTGCTTGTATTTATTTGGATTGCTATTGTTGCGGTACGACGATTAGGGAGTGGAGAGTGGAACGATCACGAGCAGGAAGGTGAACAGGAGGGTCTCTACAACGAAGGCATGCCCTCTCATCATATTTATCCCAGTTTTACAACATGCATGATATTTTATGTTTTACAAATATATGCTATTTTATTCCAGTAGCTAGCGTGTCGATTGACACACCAACTTGATCTTCTTGTCGCCTTTTACTTGATACCCTGAGTAGTGATTATATATAATCCTAATAGAGTAGAATGCTTAGCCATGCTAAATAATCATTAGGAAATTCATGTTGCCTCTCCGGAGGAATTGATCGACCTGCGGGTCAAAACACCCCTTTGAACATTTGTTGAGCTCGTTGAGCTGGGCTAGTTAGCCATTGTTGTTTCCTCTACTCTATGCTACTCGGGTGAAACTTACCATCTAAGCATGGCGCGGGCGACAACTGGATCGGATGTTGAAGGAGCGGTTGGCTGCCCTTCATTTGTTGGAGGGGCAATCCGTCATCCGTGCCACATAAGGATCCTAACAAGTCTTGGATTTGAAGATTGTGACAACCGTACAACCACATGCTATATGGGCACTGGCTTGGTTGAGTATGTTAGTCAGCCTTAGGTGTCGATGTCGCCGTACCGCCGATGAGGTGTCTGCCTACGGGGGAACCTTCGGCACAGATGGGGGGACCGGTTTGGGGACGTACTCTCGGTTCCGTGCGCCATACCCGGTGGGCATGTCACATCTTTGGGGGATCTAGCTAAAAGACCTCGTCACAAACTCCCTATTGCTATGCTAGCGACGGCTGGTTGCAACAAGGCGAGATTGTGACATGTGGTGAAAGTGTACCACCTCTGCGAGAGTTAAACCTATTCGAATAGCCGTGTCCACGGTCATGGACGACACATGAATCCTTCTTGACATACGGGAACCTGTTTTGCTATTTCCCTCTTGCCTTCATCCTTTCCTTGGAATCTGAATCCTATGATATATGTGAGTCATCGTGGACAATCACATTGATGAGAAATATTACACTGAATATAAAACATGTTTTTGTCTAAAACTGCTTTTATCAAATCTAGTGTATTATTGCAAATAAAATTGGCTTTTCTGCAAAAGAACCATATAGCCTTTCTTTGAAGCCTCATGTAGATTTAGTAGGTTTGCACGAGGGGGCATGTTGAGTACGAAATGTACTCATGGCAAAACTTTTGTTGATATTCGGAGTACTATGAAGATGGTGAAGACTATGGCGACTACGACGACGCCGAGGAGTGAGGCCTCGTGGACTACATCGATCGCCCGTGGCTGAGATGGAGTTACTTCGCATTTTATTATCCGCTATGCTTTCCGGTTGTAATAAATGTCACAAGACATTTCACTTTGTGGCTCAAGCTTTGTAATAATTACTTTTTGCACGTTCTGCAATGATATTTATTTCGCTGTGTCGTCAAGTTAATCCTGGATTGACGAGTAACACAGGGGGGTCGGAATGTTAAGTTCCGGTTCTCACAGAGATACTTCAGGCTCTTGTGATCTGAATAGATCTCGCAGCGATTTCCCATGAGGTAATGACGCCACACCTTCAGTGCTAAAACTACGGCTACGAGTTCGAGGTCATGGGTTGGGTAGTTCTGCTCATGCTGCTTCGCTTGCTCGGACGAGATAAGATATCACTTTGCCTTCTTGCATAAGCACACATCCGAGACCAATCTTGGATGCATCGCAAGAAACGTCAAAGGGTTTGGTGATGTCCGGCATGATCAGAATTGGGGCTGAGGTCAGTCTAAGCTTGAGTTGTTGGAAACTCTCCTCACATTTGTCAGTCCATTCGAACTTCTTGTCCTTCTTCAACAGTTGGGTCATTGGTCGAGCAATGCTCGAAAAGCCTTCTACAAATCTGCGGTAATATCCAGCTAGTCCAAGAAAAGCGCGGACCTCGGTCTGGGTGGTTGGGGCTTTCCATTCTGCAACAGTCTTGATCTTGGCGGGATCTACGGCAATTCCTCCCGCGTACAAGATATGTCCCAGGAATCCTACTTCCTTCAGCCAAAACTCACATTTGCTGAACTTAGCATACAGCTTATGCTCTCTAAGGGTCTCCAAGACAACTTCTAGGTGTTGTTCATGTTCTTCCTCAGACTTGGAGTAGATTAGGATGTCATCGATGAAAACGACAACAAACTTATCCAGAAAGTTCATGAAGATCTTATTCATGAGATTCATGAAATAAGCGGGGGCATTGGTCAATCCAAATGACATGACATTGTACTCATACAAACCATATCTGGTGGTAAATGCAGTTTTGGGAATGTCCGATGCACGAATCTTCAGCTGGTGATATCCCGTCCTGAGATCAATCTTTGAGAATACTACGGCACCGGTCAGCTGGTCAAACAGATCTTCTATCTTTGGCAAGGGGTATTTGTTCTTGATGGTGACATCGTTAAGCTTACGATAGTCCGTACATAAACGACTGGCACCGTCCTTCTTATCCACAAACAGGACTGGGGATCTCCAAGGTGACGCACTTGGTCGAATCAGACCTTTGGCTAACAGTTCATCCAGTTGCTTCTTCAGCTCCACTAGCTCTGCTGGGTTCATGCTATAGGCTCTCTGGGCTATAGGTCCGGTTCCGGGATTAACTCGATGATAAACTCGATATCCCGATCCGGGGGCATACCGGGTAAACCATCGTGAAACACATCGGATATCGACAAACGACCCCGATCCGATCCAAGGTTGGCTTGGCTACACTCGTTGCGTGTAAATTTTCCGGGTAGCAGTTCGTAGACATGTTCTACTATGATACCGGTGCTACTGGTCATGGTGATGGCTTTCTTGGCACAGTCAATCATTCCATGGTGTTTAGCCATCCAATCCATTCCCAGCACTATTTCCAAACCTTTGGTTCCCAAAATTATAAGGTTGGCATAGAAATCTACTTCATGTATTCTGATGGGTACATTTTTATAAAATTTTCTGGCTTTAGTGGTTGATCCGGGGATTTGAACTATCATGACATGTTTCAAACTGAGAGGTTGAATTTTACTTGTTGATGCAAAGTCTTCAGTAACAAAAGAATGAGATGCTCCTGAATCAAACAACACTATGGCAGGTACTGAGTTGACAGGAAACATACCCAGTACAACATCTGGTGCTTCCTGAGCTTCTTCAGTGTTCATGTGGAAGAGACGACCGTTGCGGTTATTGGGGTTGTTGGGGGCGAACTTCTTTCCGGTGGAGACGCGGCGTTGCTCGCCGAACAGGTGCAGCGGTGTTGCCGGCGAGCTTGGCGAGTCTCTTGGGGCACTCGTTGGAGTAGTGTCCCACTACACCACACTCATAGCAAGTGATGGTGGACTTGTCCTTGGTTGCGACGGGAATGGCGTTGCTCCCAGTCCTTGGAGCGGTGTTGGTGTTGTTGTTGTTGGGGTTGGGGGCTCTCATTGGGGCACGGTTGAAGTTGTTGGTGTTGCTCTGGTAGTTGTGGTGGTGGTTGTTGTTGGAATGGCCTCCTGGCCTGGGGTTTCCTCCACTCCGGTTCTGGAAACTGGGGCGTGAGGTCTGCATCTGGGGCTTGTTGTTTCTGGGGGCAAAACCTCCGCTTGAGCTGGGGCGATACTTGGGAGTATTGTCGGGCCCACTCGGTGCATCATGCGGCGTTTGCGGTTCTCATTGGCTTGGTTCAACTTGCCCTCCATCTGAATGGCGGAGTCAACAAGAGCTTCAAGGTCGGCAAAGGGGATGTTGACTAGGACAGTCCGCATCTCATCATGCGACCCATTCAAGAATCTCTCTTGCCTCTTCTCGCTGGTGTCGGTCTCATCGGGGGCATACCTTGACAGTGTAAGGAACCTGTCGCGGTATTCTACCACCGTCATCCGTCCTTGCTTGAGTTCGCGGAATTCATCCCGCATCTTCTTGATAAGACCCGGGGGCACATGGTACTTGCTGAACTTGAGCTTGAAGTCTGCCCAAGTCATGACTTGACCTCCGTTCATGGCACGGGTACTGGTCCACCATGCTCGGGCTGGTCCGGCAAGGTAGTGGGTTGCAAACAGGACCTTCTCATTGGCTTCAACTCCGGCGACTTCCAAGTTGTTCTCCATAGTCTGGAGCCAGTCGTCGGCATCGAGAGGTTCTTCAGTCTTGCTGAACACCGGAGGATTGGTATTCTGGAAGTACTTGAGTTTGGATCCGGGATGATCATGATTCCCATGGCCTTGGTTAACAAGGTTTTGCAATGCTGCGATGTTGGCTTGACGTTCAGCTCTTTCAGCCTCCCTGTCTTGAAGCGGTGGTTTGCAGCAGCTTGCATCATGGCATCGTTGTTGTTGCGATTGGGAGGGGCCATCTGAATATACAGGAGATTATAAGATAAGAGGGAAATTCTATGGTTTATTTTGAATGAGTTCAAAAACTTGTAAAAACTTGAATGCTTTGGATGACACCCACAAACATTCATTCATTCATTCCACATAACACATTACAAACTAACAGTTCAACACTCCAATGGTTTTAAGAACCATTTCACATGCTACGATACAAATGTCGGGATACAACTCATGCCTACATCGCGTGCTCGGTGTGGCTACCCTCATCCTCAATGTCGATGGGGACGACATCATCGGGTCCCGGCTCCGGAACGCGTAATCCTCCTCCTCGCTGAACTCGTCCTCCTCGAAGTCGTCATCGTCACTCAGGAAGGCTCCTCCTCCCTGAATATCGATACCGACTTCGTCTTCCTCCATCTCCTGCAGCTGCTCCTCCTGGGCCTTCACTGTGGTCTCAAGTGATGCTATCTGAGCGCGAAGGCGCGTGATAGTGACATCCTTCTTCGCACACCGCAGGCGAAGCTTGTTGCGGTCCCTGGATAGCATCTTGATAGCATCGCCATGAGTGGCCAGTGCGAGGTGAGTCTGGTTCGCATACATCCGAGCGTTATCCAGATCCTGCTGAGTATGATACAGCATGAAGTCTAGATGCTCGGCGTGGTGCCTCAACTCAGGGTGAGACTGCAGAGCCATAGGTACTCCCGCGGCATCACGCTTCACTAGGTGAGCGAAACGGGACGCAAGCAGGCGCACAGCGTTCTGTCCGCGCGAGGCGTGCCGTGCCTCCCGCAGGCCGCGTGCGAGCCCATCGAGCCGCTTGCTCTCACGGAAAGAGAACAGGATTCTCTCCGAGGTGGGAGACTCCATGTTTCCCCTCAGATCTGCAGTAATGATCCATTGCATCTCGCCGCCAGGCTGATCATTCACCTGGATCCCATGGAACTCGGGCTGGAGGCGCCCCAGAAAGTTCGAGACCGCGGTGAGATCGTGCTCGAAAATCAAGCTGCCTCCGTTACCAAGTTGGTAAAACTTGGTGTTGACGGGTGCGTTGGGCTCCATCTGAAAGTGAATTGGGAGAGTAAGTTAGAGATTTAACAAGTGTGGAAAATTTTTAAGTAGACATAATAAGAAAGAGCATGATTTATCCAATTTTCGAAAAAGCCTTCAAGACAAGAATATGAGTAACTTTTCATAAATATTCTCTTCATTTTGATTTCAAAGTTAAGTTTTTTTTATGAACGCCCATTCTAACTAAGGTTTTCTAAGGTCAAACAATGGCTCTGATACCAACTTGTCAACACCCAGATTTTTAAGTCCGGATGCCTATTATGTCATTCATCGCAATCCCAGGATAATGTTGTTGCGAGGCATAATAGTCGAATATCACAGTCATTATTTATTACAAGCCATAATGTCTTACAATATCGAATCACATGATTCATCTTACATAAATAGTTGATCTCTCAATCAACATACATACACAAGTTCATACATAGCGGAAGCGTAACTATAGATGGACTCTCTAGTCCACAGGCCAACTTTTGACGTCAGAAACCCCTAGTTGTCGTAGGCGTCCTGCTGGTCATCCTCGTGATAGTTCTATTCATCATCGTACTCTGGCCATTTGAATAGCCAGGGACAAAGCCGTAAGTACTTTAAGTACTTGCAAACTAATACTAATGTAAAATGCCAACTCTTGGAGTAAAGGTGCTAAGCTCTAGTTTAATTTGCATAAGCCATATTTTAGTTCACAAGTATTTGATCATGTGCTAACTAACTCAAGTGGGAACATTAGTGTCATTCCCACAACATTGGTTGTAATTCCAACAAGTCACCAAGTCACCATTCACATTCACTAAGGTTTTCAAAAATCTGACACAGGAAACTGTATGGCCTTTCCAACCGTCCGTAACCGTGGACACGGCTATTCGAATAGATTTACACTCTGCAGAGGTTGCACACTTGTGCCACAACATTTGATTTCATCCGTCGGAATAACTCCGAATCATCGTAACACAAGTACGCGGATCATCAACCATAACCTTTCACTTACAAATCCTAGTATGAGCACCTCTCCCCATGAGCTTGGCCTCCCAGAGGAAAACCAACTGTTAACCCGGGAACCGCACAGGCTTGGCCGTACAATTCACCTCAATTCACATCATTTCGCAACAACGGAGGCAGCCTCGGCATAACCCCTATGACGTGTGTTCGTAGGGAACTCATACTAAAATTTATAAACTTCCAGCCTAAGCCCTACCCATAATCGGTATTGTGGGGGTACTCAAAAATTGGAAAGGTATCGCATTCAAACCAATATCGTGGTTTTATCAAAAATCACTATCTTCTCTTGTTCATATTCAACTTCAAATCATTCAATGGAATGTCTCATCATTCCAAAGTTTCAAATTCAACAAGTCATATGTTCCCATCTAGAGTAGTCAAAGTTTTAGTATTTTAGCACTAGCACTAATCATGAGGGGTGCTACATTGCTTTGCTATCTATAAGACTAACTTTGCTACTCTAGTAATCTTGTTCCCTAGACTAATTTTATTCCATCCTTTGAAAACACAACAAGTAAAACTTGTATAGTGTAAATATAAGATAGGCTTGTATGAAGAAAGGTAAGAATCATGGTGCCTTGCTCAAGGAGAGCTTTGCACTTTGCAAGAGTATTATCTTGCCTTGGTAGTTCTCTAGGTTTTCTTCTTCCTCTTCTGGGTAGAATTCTCCTTCCTCTTGATAATCTCCGGTGCTAGCGTCTAAATTTGAATACGAGGTATAATCACTAAACAAGCTCAAAAGCTATACTAAGCACATCATTACTTCACACAAACTATGCTAAGCACACACATAAAATAATTAGGTGCATTGGTTTTCTTTATTAAAGAAAATTAATTTCCTCTCATTACATATGTAATTAATAATTTCCATTTAGTTCTTGAGAAAAATAATTTCCTCTCATTGAAATCTTCTTAAGATTTAACTTCTCAAATAATCATACATGAATTCATATTGACCTAAGTCAACATTCATTATCATTATTTGAGAAAATGATTTAAATGAGGTAGATCACCTCATACCATTTTATAATTCCACAAATGATTTAAATCTCCAAATATTCATATAGGAGTGTTTGGACCAGGGGTGCAAACATCTCATGAATTCATTTGGGACAAGATTTAAATGAAGGAAAATCCTTCATATGACTTACATAATAGTTTTGGACAATATCACTTAACTAAACTAGCCATATTGTCCATTAATTAAACTAGGGCATGATCATGCAAAGTGACCACACCATTTTCTTGCAGAAACAATTAGTGTAAGTCAAATGTGAGCTATTGGAGTTGGAATTAATTAAATATCTATTTTGGTTGATTTTTAATAATTATTTGAATATGAAAAAGTCCCTGTCTTCTTCTTTTTATCATTTTATTTCCACAACAGATCTCGAGGTGAGACCAGTGGCATAATGTAGATCTTTTTACTAGCTTTCCAAATATATAAAGTTTGTTAAATTTGGCCAAGCCAAACAGATTCTATGAATTTTCAAAGTTGGGTTCAGTATTGAATTCAAACTAAATTTATTAAACGAAGTTTGAATTAAAAAGGCCGAGCGGGAAAACTAATCGGGCTCAAACATTTAAAACGGCCAAGGCTAGCCCACCACGCATCCGTGCACGCGCGGGCCGCCCGACAGTGGGCTCCACCGTCGAGACTCATAACGCCCGAAGCGGTATGGATCGACGTGGCGCGTTGGATTAGAACAGCGATCTAACGGCGCACGTCGCGTCGTCGTCGACGGCGAGAGAGGCTCGCCGGCGGCGCGTAGGGGGTCGGAGGGCTCACCGTGGCTCCGGCTAGGGTGGGCAATGTGCTTGGCGAGGTTGTGGACGACGGCGAAGCTCCTGTAGCAGCGGCAGTCGCTCGGGAGGTGGCCTGGATCGACGGCGATCGCTGCGAGCTTCCGCGGCTCCGATCTTCCGATTGAGCTTGCTCCGGCGACGATTGAGGTGGCTGAGGGTGCCGAGGAGAAGCGGTGGTGAGAGGTGATCATGGTGGTGTGCTGGGATAGTCGAGGGGAGGTCTCCTTTTATAGGCGCGTGAGTGGCCGTGGTGCTGCGGCAAGGTCAACAAGGGCGCGGCCGCTCCGGTGGGCTAGAGGGCTAGGCGACGACGCGGTCGTGTTCACGACGTCACGGCGAAGCTATGAGCGTGAACGGCGCGGCAAGGGGACGCGTAGGATGGTCGGGACCGTGCATGTACTGGCGCGGCAATGGCGGGCGCGCTCGTCCTCTCCGGCGGCCGTGGTCGCCAAGGCATGACGTGAGCGTGTCCGGCGAGCTCCGCGTGGCGAGGAAGGTACCAGGGCGCGCGGGCTTGGTCGGGGTACGACGAGGTGCTGCGAGCGCCGCGTGGCCGTGTCGCGCGCGTCCGTGCGCGGTGACGTCGCCCATGCCGCTCGCGGCGTCGCACCGGGCGCGCGTCGTCCGGGTCCCGTCGTCGTCCTCGCGGTCAATGGCGCGTACGGGTGGATCTTCGGGGATCTTTGGCGACGCTGTTTGGACAAGGTGGCGAGGGCCGACGTGGAGAGAAGAGAGGGGAGGGTGTCGAGGTGGAACGTGGATCGGCATGGCCATGTCCACGCCATGTTCTGGTCCTCTCCATGGCGTTCTCTTGCATGGGCTAGGTGTAGGATTGGGTCTAGGGGTCATGGCTAGTGCAAGTGGTGGTCAAGAGTTGGCCAGGTTTGATCACATTTTGAAAATTGTGAATCTTGCATATGTTTCAATGTCTCATCTTCACTTGATCATAACTCTTGATCCATACTGAAATTTGATATCATGATCTTTACAAAAGTTGTTCACCTTGTTGTGTACTTGGATGACATGCAAAGATTTGGATTTGTTTAGTTTAGAAATTTTGAAATAGAGAGGCTCAAAGTGGTGACCAGACTATAAAAGTCAGAAATGACCATTATCTCATGTGATACTATTTTAATTGTTGAATTTGATTTAAATGGTATATCCTTGATTCTCAAAGTTGTAATTACTCTTTAATATCATATTAAAAGTATTGGTGAAGATCAAATGGGTCTAGGGTCAAATTTACAAAAATGACATAGACCATATGTTAGGGTTTTTAGGATTTTATTAATATTTGATTTCTTTCTCTTTTTGATTTATTTGGTTGGTGATCATCACTTGATCATTCTAGGGTTTTGGAATTCATCACATACACAAGATAACAATCATCATGGCATATCACTCAAAATGCACAAGTCCTATGCAGGGTACTATATGCAAAATAAAAGTTTTTGTTGGTTCTAAATTTTGGATCACTGGAATTGTTCTTCTTCTTTTATTTGAAATTTGGGATGTTACATACCTACTATAACAACTACTTGAAATAAAGATATTACATGATGAATAGACATGCATGTCTTTAACAAAAATTAAAGACAACCATTAGGCTCCTGCCGGTTGCCACAATACAATAATGAACATCTCATACATCAAATATAATCATCATCACATCATGGCCATATCACATCACCAAACCCTGCAAAAACAAGTTAGACGCCTCTAATTTGGTTTGCATATTTTACGTGGTTTAGGGTTTTCGAGCAAGATCCAATCTACCTACGAACATGAACCACAAAGGTGATACTAGTGTTGTCAATAGAAAGAGTAGATTGAATCTTAACTATTGTGAGAGAGACAGACACCCGCAAAGCCACTTATGCAATACAAGTTGCATGTCAAGCGTGGAGCAAGTCTCATGAGACGCGGTCATGTAAAGTTAGCCTGGGACGCTTCATCCCACCATCCCGCAAGATGCAAAGTACACTAACTAAAAACAAAAAGAGCATCAACGCCCACAAAACCATTGTGTTCTACTCGTGCAACAGATCTATGCATAGACACGGCTCTGATACCACTGATGGGTTCGTTGCTTGGAAAACAAAAAATTTCTACCGTGAACATGAAAAAAAACCAAGATCCAATCTAGGAAGAAGCAAGATCTAATCTACCAAGATCGAAGCAACGAGATGAGTGTGAGACTAACCCTCGAAGATTCCAAAGCCTACGAGATTAGATATCGTTGTTGATGTAGTCGATCGTCCCGTGCTGCAATCCGGCAGCACTTCCGTACTCGGTCGTGCGTACGGTGTGGATGAAGCCCGTCCTCTCCCCATTCCAGTGGGCAGCGGAGGTGTGGTAGATCCCCTCGGAATCCCAGCAGCACGACGGCGTGGTGGTGGTGGTGGAGGAAAAAAAGCTGCAGGGCTTCGCCTAAGCCGAAGCAGCACTATGGAGGAGAGAGGGGGCGGCCAGAGCTTGGGATGAAGGGATGGCTGCGCCCTGCCCCCTCCCCTCTTTATATAGGGGGGAGGTCGGTTGGGGTGGCTCCCCCTTGCCCATCTAGGGCTAGGGCCGGCGGCCAAGTGGGGGGAGAGGGAATTCTTCCCCCCCAAGTTGATCCCCCCTAGGGTTTGGGGAAACCCTAAAGGGGTTGGCCGGCTGGGCCTTGGGGGGCATGTGCCCTTGGCCCATTAGGCTCGGGTGCATCCCCTCGGCCCATGCTAGCTCTCCTAGGGTCGTGGGCCCACTGGTGGGATCCCTGGAACCTTCTAGAACCTTTCCGGTCTTTCACAGGAAAAATCCCGAACTTTTCTGAAACCTAGAAATCAACTTCCCTTATATGAATCTTATTCTCTGGACCATTCCAGACCTCCTCGTGATGTCCTGGATCCCATCCGAGACTCCGAACAAACTTCGGTCTCCATCTCACATTCCGAATCTACTTATGCGACATCGAACCTTAAGCGCGTCACCCTACGGTTCGTGAACTATGCGGACATGGTCGAGACTCCTCTCCGACGAATAACCAATAGCGGGACCTGGAGATCCATAATGGCTCCCACACATTCAGCGATAACTTAGTGATCGATTGAACCATTTACATACGATACCGATTCTCTTTGTCACGCGATACTTTACTTGTCCGAGATTCGATCATCGGTATCTCCATACCTAGTTCAACCTCGTTTCTGACAAGTACTCTTTACTCGTACCGTGGTATGTCATCTCTTGTGACCTAGTCACATGCTTGCAAGCTAATTAGACGACATTCCACCGAGAGGGCCCAGAGTAAATCTATCCGTCATCGGGATGGACAAATCCCACTCTTGATCCATATGCCTCAACTCGCACTTTCCGAATACTTAATCCCATCTTTATAACCACCCATTTACGCAATGGCGTTTGATGTAATCAAAGCATCCTTCCGGTGTAAGTGATTTACAAGATCTCATGGTCGAAGGACTAGGTAACTATGTATCGAAAGCTTATAGCAAGTTGAACTTAATGGCTTGATCTCATGCTACGCTTATTTGGGTGTGTGTCCATTATATCATTCATCCAATGACATAACCTTGTTATTAACAACATCCAATGTTCATGATCACGAAACCATGATCATCTATTAATCAACAAGCTAGTTATACAAGAGGCTTACTAGGGACTCCTTGTTGTTTACATAACACACATGTATCAATGTTTTAGTTAATACAATTATAGCATGTTATGCATTTATCATAAACACAAAGATATAATAATAACTATTTTATTATTGCCTCTTGGGCATATCTCCAACACAAAGGGGCATAATTAAGGGGGGAATTGGAAGGAGTGCGGGTGTGCCGTGAGGCACCTATGGTTTCCCATCTGTTATTTGCTGACGACTCCTTGATCTTGATGAATGCGGATAGCAGGAATGCGCTGAAATTAAAAGAGATCCTTGACAGATATTGTGCAAGTTCGGGCCAGAGAATTAGTGAGGCAAAATCGAGTATATATTTTAGTCCTAATACTGCTGTGGAGGAGAGAGCTGAAGTGTGTCAAATTTTGAATATCTGATGTCTACGTGTGCTTCTATTCTTGTAGACAGTGTTGGGCCTCCAAGAGCAGAGGTTTGTAGAACAGCAACAAGTTTCCCTTAAGTGAATCACCCAATGTTTATCGAACTCGGGGAGGTAGAGGTCAGAGGTATCCCTTTCAAGCAACCCTGCAATTAAGATACAAGAAGTCTCTTGTGTCCCCAACACACCTAATACACTTGTCAGATGTATAGGTGCACTAGTTCGGCGAAGAGATAGTAAAGCACATGTGGTATAGATGGTGGTAATTGCAGGAAGTAAAGATGCAGTAAAACAGTAAACACGCGATGTTTGCAGTATTTGGAAACAAGGCCTAGGGATCATACTTTCACTAGTGGACACTCTCAACATTGATCACATAACAAATAAATAACTTCTCCTCACTTGTGCTACATACACTCTCTTGTTGGATAACAAACACCATTCATTGTGTAGGGCTACAAGAGCTCCCTCAAGCCGGAGTTAACAAGCTCCACAACATTCGGAGTTCATATTTAAGTAACCTCTAGAGCATAATAGACCGTTGCAATTTAGACCGAGTACTAACATAGCATACACACCGTCACCAATAGCTATGAAAGGGGGAATAGATCGCATCAATACTATCATAGTAATAGTTAACTCCATAATCTACAAGAGATTACAATCATAACCTACGCCAAGAACTACATGATGCACACACCGTCACCTTTACATCATGAAGGAGGAATAGACTACTTTAATAACATCACTAGAGTAGCACATAGATTAATAGTGATACAAAGCTCATCATATGGATCTCAGTCGTGCAAGGCAGCTCATGAGATCATTGTATTGAGGTACATGAGAGAGAGATTAACCACATAGCTACCGGTAGAGCCCTTAGCCTCGAGGGAGAAATACTCCCTCCTCATCATGGGAGACAGCAGCGGCGATGAAGATGGCGGTGGTGTCGATGGAGATGCCTTCCAGGGGCAATTCCCCGTCCCGGCGGCGTGCCGGAACAGAGACTTCTGTCCCCCGAACTTGGCTTCGCGATGGCGGCGGCTCTGGAACTTTTCTCGTATCGTGGCTTATTGATTTAGGGTTTTCACATCTGGGAGACTTTATAGGCGGAAGGGCGGCCTCGGAGGAGCCAGTGGGTGGCCCCCCCATAGGCTGGCGCGCCCCCCCTTTGGCCGCGCCGCCATGTGGGTTGGGGCCCCCAGGGCTCCCCTCTGGTCCCTCTCTGGCTCTCTGGAAGCTTCCGTGGAAAATAAGATCGTGGGCATTAATTTCGTCCAATTCCGAGAATATTTCCTGTGTAAGATTTCTGAAACCAAAAACAGCAGAAAACAGGAACTGGCGCTTTAGCATCTTGTTAATAGGTTAGTTCCGGAAAACGCATAAAAACATCATAAAGTATGAACAAAACATGTAGGTATTTTCATAAAACTAGCATGGAACATCAGAAATTATAGATACGTTGGAGACGTATCAATATCATGACGGAGGCTTTGAGCGATAAGTACCTTGGTCTGCCGGCCTTGATAGGGATTGACAAGTCTGAATGCTTCAGATTTTTAATTGATAGAGTAGTAGCAAGGATTAGTTGTTGGAAAGAAAAACTACTGAGTTTGGGAGGGAAGGAAACTCTGATAAAAGCTATTGCTCAATCCATACCAGTGTTTGCTATGATGGTTTTTAAAATCCTGAAGAACATCTGTAAAGGAATATCGGATGGAATTTCTCAATTATAGTGGGGCGATGAGGAAGAACAGAAACATATGCATTGGAAGGCCTGGTGGAAAATGTGTATCCCAAAAAAAAAGTGGAGGTATGGGTTTTAGAGATTTACACTGCTTTAACCTTGCTATGTTGTCTAAACATGTGTGGAGATTATTAAGTGAACCTAAATCTTTATGTGCAAGAGTTTTCAGAGCGAAGTACTATCCAGATGGTAGGCTTCTTAATGCAACTTTGAAGAGTGGGAGCTCTTATACATGGCAGAGCATTATGGCTGGTTTGGATTGTTTCAAAAAGGGTATATTTGGAGAGTGGGAGATGGAACACAGATTAATATATGGGAAGATAATTGGATCCCTTCTAGTCACAGTTTGAAAGTGATGACGCCTAAAGGAAATAATTTGTTTACTCGTGTTAGTGATCTTATTAATCCAATTGATGGTAATTGGGATGAAGAGCTTTAAGAGACTATGTTTTGGCCAGTGGATGTCCATAGAATCAAGAAAATTCCTTTGACACAGGATAGAGAAGATTTAGTGGCATGGCACTTCAATAAACTTGGTCTTTTTTCAGTTCGATCTGCTTACTATTGTCAATGGGATTTTAAGTTTGGGAGAAATAATAGACACACAAGTATCACTGAAGCTGCTTCTAATACTGTTTGGGAGAAATTATGGGGTCTTGAAATTCCTAATAAGATAAAGATTTTTGGCTGGAGAGTGTTGCATGGGATGATCCCATGTAGGGGAATCCTTGCAAACCGACATATTGGGAATCAGGGGGGCTGCCCTTTATGCAATGATGGTTGTGAAGATATGAAACATATGCTTTTTACTTGTCACAGGGCGAGGGAGGTCTGGAGATGCCTAGGGCTAAGTGGGGCTCTTGAGGAAATTTTAATACAAGATAGATCAAGGTCTGTTATTGTTGAAGAAATTATAAGGAAGGGTGGCCGGCTTCAGTTGATGGACAATGTAGGAGTTGCTGAATTAGTATTGTGTGCTGGGTGGTACATCTGGTGGGAGAGAAGGCAAAAATTTCATAATGAAGAGATACAAGCGCCTTTTCGTTCTGCGACATCTATTGTGGTTATTACAAAGAACTATATGCTAGCTGCAAAAAAGCCTCGGAGGAGGAAAGAAGTGACCTGGTCGAAGCCTTTGGAGGGTATGCTGAAAATTAATGTTGATAATGCGTTTGACATTCAGTCGGGGAGGGGAGCTGGAGGTGTTGTCATAAGACATTATAGGGGCCAGTGCATTGCTGCATCCCAAAAATTTCTACCCTATGTGGTCGACGCTCCTATGGCAGAGGCTTATGCACTCCGAGAAGGGCTGGTATTAGCACAACATATTGCCATAAATAATTTCGTACTCCAAACTGATTGTACTCAGGTGGTTGAAACAATGAGAGAGGATGAATTTTGTGCTAAGCAGCTGCGGCTATATATGATGACTGTAAGATTATGTGCAGTGGCTTTGGCAGAGTGGAGGTGGAGCATTATCTCGGGAAGCAAATCAGGTGGCGCATGAGCTTGCTAGAGATTCTTTTGAATCTAGTAATTCTTGTATCTGGGTCGATGAGGCCCCTAGTTTTATTATTAGCAAGCTCGCGAATGATGTAACTATACTGTAGCGACAAGTTTCTTTCGCACTCTTTTCCTTACCAGGGTACCTACGGGGACTGGAAAGTTTTTAATGAGACGGCTTGCTTGCTTATATATTAATGAATTTGTTAAAAAAAAAACATCCCAATTAAACCGACCACCACGACCAATGGTCGCCCAAGTCAAGCCACCTGGCCCGGAAGCGCCGCGCCTGGCCCAAAGATAAATGGGTTAGCCCCCATCTAATCCAATACGCAGAGACAAACTTCGCCGTCACGGCGGAACCCAGAAGGGGACGGAAATGCTGAACCTACGGACGGGAGCTTACGGAAAAATTCTACGGGCGGATGTGGAAACAAGTCATTGGTTCAGTTACCTTAACCTTCCGTGATTTCAGGGATCCAACCCCTGTGCCTTGCCTCCACGTATGTCCGTAGGAATAAATCTGTGGAAAACCTTCCGTACGTTAGGGCATGTACAATGGTGATGAATCAGCTGTCTGTAAAAGGTAGTTATAGGTGATTTTGGTGATGTGGAGGAGAGAGAATGAGGAGAGAGAAGGAGACTGTCTGTAAAGTTCCAGACAGTCTGTAGACTTCTTACAGACAACTTACATACACCATTTTTGTTGTTGTATGAAGGGTGTCTATAATTTATACTCACATATAGCTATGGTTAAAAATAGACAACTTACAGACAGACTATTATATACACTGTCTGTATCATTGTCTATAGATGTTATGGAATAATACTACAAACACCATCCATCTAAACTAATGTACATGCCCTTAGCATTACTCAGAAGGGGACGTACACGGCCCGATAAATCGCTGGCGCGCCACGTGGCTGTGACCCGTCGCCACGTAGCGCGTCTCCCGCTTACTTCCCTCGCCTTCTCTTCCCCGACCGACCAGAGAAGAGATCACAGAGCAGAGCACCAACGAGAAATCAGCGGAGCAACACTGTGTGCTGGCGAGTAATAGTTGGTTCGTGGACATGGGGCTGGAGATGCTGCCGGCGGAGGCTGGGCCTGCGGCGGCGGGGGAGAGATCACGGGAGCAGCAGGCGGTGGAGATATACCCGCTGAGCCGCTACTACTTCGGAGCCAAGGACGCCCGGTCACTGTCAGACGGCGCCGAGACCGCCGTCGACCGCGCCCTCCGCCTCAAGTCCAAGTGAGTTCTGTTAATAATTACAGTATTAGTGGGGAGAAGAAAGCGGCAGATACTTCTTGTGCCATGAATCCTTGCCGTGCTTCGTTTGCTTCAGCTTCGAGGCCAACGGGCTCCGGACCTGCGTCCATGGCGTCTTGCTGGTAGAGCTATCCGGTCACCCGCACCTTCTGCTCCTGCAGGTCAGGAACTCCTCCTTCCTGCTCCCCGGAGGCCGCCTCAGGCCTGCCGAGCAAGGTACACATATACTACAAGCCCTTAATGTATGATTTGGATTAGGATTTGGGGTAACAAGTTAACTTATCAACAGTCGTGTGTGCTTCAGATGTCCAAGGGCTCAGACGCAAGCTTGCGGGCAAGCTATCGGGCGCCGATCCAAACGAGGACCGCGACTGGCAGGTAACCAACACTACTAACTAACCAGTGCAGGAAGATGCTAACGAGTAACGATAGTTGGTTTGCAGAGCATCAACCGTTGAATAATTCTCATCTCTTACACCTCAGATCGGGGAGTGCATCGGAATGTGGTGGAAATCCGACTTCGAGGCCGGGCCGTTACCATATCTGCCTCCAAACGCCCGCGCACCAAAGGCGAGCATATCCTCAGTTCCTCACTACTACAGTACTACTACATCGTGCATTATTTTGTCTACTATGGTTGCTCCTCTTTTAAATGTAAATCTAACCGTGGGATCTTGTACCGCTATATATGTGAAGGAATGCATAAAGCTGTTCTTGGTTAGGCTGCCGAGGTCTCGCCAGTTCATCGTGCCAAGGAACCTCAAGCTCCTAGCCGTGCCTCTGTCCCAGGTTCATGCCAATGTTCAGGTTTGTTGAATGCTTTTGTCAAACAAAACAGAGCTGTTCTCGACTTCTCGTCATCTTCAGGTGATCAAAAGTTGTAACTATGCAGGTGTATGGCCCGATCATATCTGGGGTTCCGAATCTGCTGTCCAAGTTCTCCGTCAACGTTGTACGGGGCTGAGGAGCGAGGAGGTGCTTTGTCTGACTGTGCTAAAAAGGGATATGAACCGACCTGGCGGCTCTACGGAAGACCTGCATTTTTTTCGTCGGTCGCTGAAAATTATACATTCAGTGCACAGATACAATGCCAGATAAAGCTGGTACTTCTTTTACTCGCCAGTAGCTGGTGTATTATGTGCTCAATTCTTTCTGTGGCGGTGTATCTCAGCTTGACATATGAATTCGTAGCAGTTTTGTACTGATATTTCGCGTGTATATTTGTACTACTAGTATCTATGAATGGTGTTTTTGTGCAGCCAGCCAAAGGTTCCTAATGAAATCCCGTTTTTGATGGTTATATTTCCCTTCGCGGTGGCGTAGTTGCAGAGTTTTTTCTTAGATAGAAGGCCAACAGCCTAACGATAAATTAGTAGCAATTTTCGTTGGTTTATTTTTCACACATCTCACACAATGCCATGCCAAACTGAGGGTAGCTGCTAGCCAGCCAGAATATGCTAGTCTAACGATGCTAACTATCAGTCCTTATGCTAGTCTAAAGATGCTAACTGTCAGTCCTTGATACCTCTAAAAAAGCAGTCAAAGATCAGGGATGCTACCCTATCCTAACCACCTGTCCTTCACAAAGGACCATGCGTGTGCTGCAGTCCACAGGAACATGTGTGTGCTGCAGCAGCTTCACAAAGACAAAGATCAGAATACAATGACTTATTCATCATTCTCCCCTTAAGTCTTGTATGTTGTCTTGCGAGCGCTGAGCCATCTCGATCCGGGAGCAGAGCTCGAGGAACTTGACCCTCCCAAGAGGCTTGATGAGTAGATCCGCGAGCTGACCCGTGGTGTTGACGTAGCTTGCCTTGATGCTTCCTTCCTCCAAGCAGTCTCGGATGAAGTGATACCTCAACCGAATGTGCTTGCTCCGTTCTTGAAAAACGGGGTTCTTTGCCAGGGCCAGAGCAGACTTGCTGTCCTCCAAGAGCTGCACTGGTCTAGTGTCTCGACCAAGGAGATCACCAAGCAGTCGAGCGAGCCAGAGCGCCTGAGTGCAAGCGGTGGAGGCCGCTATGTACTCAGCCTCACAGCTGGACATGGCCACCACCTGCTGCTTGATCGACCGCCAGCTCACGAGGCACTTGCCGAGGAAGACGAGGATCCCGCTCGTGCTCTTGCCGGTGTCGATGTCGCCGGCGTGGTCGCCGTCGCCGTACCCGACGAAGTGCGCCGCCCCGGGACACCTAGGGTAGTGGAGGCCATGGTCGAGAGTCCCCGCAATGTAGCGGATGACCCTCTTCACAGCCTCGCGAGTGCTCCGTCGTCGGTCGCTCCATGAAACGACTAACGTAGCCGACGGAGAAGGCCAAGTCCGGCCGTGTGTGGGCCAGGTAGCGAAGGCTCCCCACAAGACGCCGGTATTGTGTGGCGTCCACTTCCTCCGTCGTGCTGTCGCGGCTCAATTTCAGCCTCTCCTCCATCGGAGTGAGGGCTGGGTTGCATCCGGTGAGCCCAGCTAGCTCAACGATGCGCTTGGCGTAGGCGGTCTGCCGAAGCGTGATCCCGGAGTGGTCCTGGTGCACCTCGATCCCCAGATAGAAGGAGAGGAGCCCCAGATCATTCATCTGGAAGGTAGCCTTCATCTCTTCCTTGAACGCTGCCACCTCTGCATCCTTGATGCCGGTGATCACCAAGTCGTCGGCATAGACGCCCACCAACAGGGTGTTTCCTCCACTCCCCCCTCGGTAGACGGCCGCCTCGTGCGGGCTTTGTTCGAAGCCCATTGCCTTCAGCGTGGAATCCAGCTTGGCATTCCACGCCCGTGGTGCCTGCCGTAGGCCATAGAGAGCCTTGCGCAGGCGGAGTACCTTGCCCTCCTGACCGGGAGTCGCAAATCCCGGCGGCTGCACGTAGACCTCCTCCTTCAAGTCGCCGTTGAGGAAGGCAGACTTGACATCCATGTGATGGACGCGCCAGCCCTCCTGGGCAGCTAGCGCAAGGAGGAGTCGGACGGACTCCATCCGTGACACGGGAGCGAAGGCGTCGTCGAAGTCGACCCCCTCCTGCTGCAAGAAGCCTCGTGCCACCAAGCGAGCCTTGTGCTTGACGATGGCGCCGGCTTCATCCCTCTTCAGCTTGAACACCCATTTGAGGGTGATCGCGCGGTGACCACGAGGGAGATCAGCAAGCTCCCAGGTGCGGTTCTTCTCAACCACATCCATCTCCAACTGCATGGCGGCGCGCCATGCTGCGTCTCTCTCAGCCTCTGCAAAGGACTGAGGCTCACCGTCGTCACGCGCAAGCTGCAGCTGCGCCTCTAGGTCGCGTGGCACCTGTCCCGGCATCGGCTGGTCGCCGAGAAGGTTCTCCATCGTACGGTACCGCAGCGGCTCACCGCTATGATACGCGTCGATGCGCTCCCCGTCGTGAGAAAGCGGGGAAGCGAACTCCACCGGGCTGCGCTTAGCATGAGCTGGTGTAGACGTGCCCGGAGGAGTGGCTACCGGTGCTGGAGTACGTGGTGACACCGGCTGTGGTGGTGTAGCAACCACCGAGGTCGATGGAGACTTGGGGACTGAGGTAGGTGTGCTCGTTGAAGAAGAGCTGCCTACTCCCCCGGCTGCCTCGAAGTGGACGTACTCGACAATAAAGTCATCATACGTCGGAGTCGAGCTGTTCTCCACCTCCTTACCCCATGCCCATCCTCGCCCTTCGGTGAACACGATGTCTCGCGACGTGCACACACGCTGTGTCTTGGGGTCGAGGATGCGGTAGGCCTTCGAGCCCTCCGAGTAGCCAATGAACACTCCCGGAGTGCTCCTGTCGTCGAGCTTGCCGATGTGGCCGAGCTCCTTGGAGAATGCGAGGCAGCCAAAGACCCGCAGGTGTGAGAATGCTGTCTTTCGCCCATGCTAGGCCTCGTACGGCGTCCTGCCGTCGAGAGCCTTAGTAGGCGAGCGGTTGAGGATGTAGACGGCCGTCAGCACCGCCTCTCCCCAGAAGACAGCCGGCACCTCTCTCTGCTTGAGGAGGGCCCGAGCCATCCCCACAACCGTCTGGTTGCGCCGCTCGATGACGCCGTTCTGCTGCGGGCTGTAAGGCGCGGAGTAGTGGGCTGGATGCCTTCATCAGCACAGTACGACGCGAATTCAGTCGATGTGAATTCGCCGCCGTTGTCGGTACGCAGCACGCGCAGCTTGCGGCCGCACTCCGCCTCCGCAGCAACCTGCGAGCGCCTAATGACGTCCGCTGCATCTCCCTTGCTGCCGAGGAGCACCACCCACATGTAGAGGGAGAGGTCATCGATGAGCAGCAGGAAGTCGTCATCCTCCTGGTGTGGCCGGTGTCACCGGGCCACACAAGTCCCCGTGCACGAGCTCGAGCTTCTCCTTGGCTCTGAAGCTCGCCTGCTGGGGAAAGGGGAGTCGTCTCTGCTTCGTCAAAACGCAGACGTTGCAGAACTGCTCCACATGGTCAAGGCACGGCATGCCTCGCACCATCTCCGTGGTACTGAGCTGCTTCAGGGCCTCGAAGTGAAGGTGCCCGAAGCGCTCGTGCCACTGTGATGTCTACGGGAGCTTCTATTCTTGTAGACAGTGTTGGGCCTCCAAGAGCAGAGGTTTGTAGAACAGCAGCAAGTTTCCCTTAAGTGGATCACCCAAGGTTTATCGAACTCAGGGAGGAAGAGGTCAAAGATATCCCTCTCATGCAACCCCGCAACCACAAAGCAAGAAGTCTCTTGTGTCCCCAACACACCTAATAGGTGCACTAGTTCGGCGAAGAGATAGTGAAATACAGGTGGTATGAATAAGTAGTAGCAACGGCACCGGAAAAGTGCTTTGCCCGGGATAGTAAACAAGTAGTAGTAACGCAGCAGTAGTAACGCAATAAAACAAGTAAACAAGCAGCGATAGCGATATTTAGGAACAAGGCCTAGGGATTAGACTTTCACTAGTGGACACTCTCAACATTGATCACATAACAGAATAGATAAATGCATACTCTACACTTTTGTTGGATGATGAACACATTGCGTAGGATTACACGAACCCTCAATGCCGGAGTTAACAAGCTCCACAATAATGCTCATATTTTAGTAACCTTTAGTGTAAGATAGATCAAAAGACTAAACCAAGTACTAACATAGCATGCACACTCGTCACCTTCATGCATATGTAGGAGGAATAGATCACATCAATATTATCATAGTAATAGTTAACTTCGCAATCTACAAGAGATCATGATCATAGCATAAACCAAGTACTAACACGGTGCACACACTCGTCACCTTTGCACACGTGCAGGAGGAATAAAACTACTTTAATAACATTGCTAGAGTAGCACATAGATAAATTGTGATACAAACACATTGCAATCATAAAGAGATATAAATAAGCACCTCACTATGCCATTCAACAGTGAATAAGTATTCTGTGAAATATAGCCTAAGAGACCCACACGGTGCACACACTCGTCACCTTTACACACGTGGGACAAGGAGTCTCCGGAGATCACATAAGTAAAACTCACTTGACTAGCATAATGACATCTAGATTACAAGCATCATCATATGAATCTCAATCATGTAAGGCAGCTCATGAGATTATTGTATTGAAGCACATAGGAGAGAGATGAACCACATAGCTACCGGTACAGCCCCGAGCCTCGATGGAGAACTACTCCCTCCTCATGGGAGCAGCAGCGGTGATGAAGATGGCGGTGGAGATGGCAGCGGTGGAGATGGAGAAGCCTTCCGGGGCACTTCCCCGCTCCGGCAGGGTGCCGGAACAGAGACTCCTGTCCCCCAGATCTTGGCTTCGCGATGGCGGCGGCTCTGGAAGGTTTTCCGTATCGTGGTTCTTCGTATCAGGGTTTTCGCGACGGAGGCTTTATATAGGCGAAGAGGCGGCGCAGGAGGGTCGTAAAAACGGGTTAGGGTAGAGTAATAGGAGGGTAATGCCTGACTCATACGGTCGGCCTTGTCATCTATTTATATCAGTAGTTTGTACAAGGAGTACAAGGTACAAGGTACAGTATATGTACGTAAGACTACCATACATGATATACAGAATAGTTAGTTTATCACCCTCCCTCAATCTTAGCCGAGCTATGAAGGTTAAGATTGCGCTTGCAAGCTTGAAATAATGGTAGTGGTAGAGGTTTGGTGAAAATATCAGCCAATTGATCCTTGGAGGAGATAAACTTGATTTGAAGCAACTTCTGAGCAACCCTTTCTCGAACAAAATGAAAATCCACCTCAATATGTTTTGTACGAGCATGAAATACTGGGTTAGAAGAAAGATATGTTGCTCCAATGTTGTCACACCATAAGATAGGTGGACGACTCTGAGAAACTCCAAGTTCACCAAGGAGAGCTTGCACCCAAATCAGTTCAGCCGTGGCATTAGCAAGTGCTTTATACTCAGACTCTGAACGAGAAACAGTAGCCTGTTTTCGAGCACTCCAAGCTACAAGATTACCACCATAGAATATAGCATATCCCCCGGTTGATCGTCGATCATCAGAATTGCCAGCCCAATCCGCATCCGAAAAAGCAGACAAAAGGTTAGGAGATGCAGTGGGACACCTCAACTGTAAGCCATCCGACAAGGTAGCCTGCACATATCGAAGGATGCGCTTAACTGCTGACCAATGGGTAGACCGAGGAGCATGAATGTATTGGCAGACCTTATTAACTGCAAATGATAGATCAGGACGTGTCATAGTAAGGTACTGTAAACCGCCAACAATGCTGCGGTATCTCGTGGACTCCTCAGCTGTAAGTAAAGTACCATCAACAGAAGACAGTTTATCAGACGATGCCATAGGTGTAGAAGCTGGACCACACTTCAAGAGACCAGCACGCCGAAGTAACTCGGAGGCGTACTTCCGCTGACCGAGAAGTATACCACCTTCCGAGAACTGTACTTCAATACCAAGAAAGTAGTGCAGCCGCCCAAGATCCTTAAGAGCAAAGGAACCACGCAACTGATGAATGAGACGATCAATAGCAGGACAGGAGGAACTCACCACAATGATATCATCCACATAGACTAACAAGTAGAGAGTAATATCTGGGCGCCTCAAAATGAAGAGAGACGTGTCAGCTGTAGAGGCTGTAAAGCCAAGTTCACCAAGAACGGTGCTAAGGCGAGCATGCCATGCACGAGGAGCCTGTTTCAGTCCATAGAGTGCTTTGTCGAGACGACATAAGTGACCTGGATGATTAATATCCTCAAAACCAGGGGGCTGGCGCATGAAAACTTCCTCCTCAAGAACTCCATGTAAGAAAGCATTTTGGACATCAAGCTGATGAAGGTGCCAACCGTGTGTAAGAGCCATAGAGAGCAACAGACGAATGGTAGTGGGTTTGACAACAGGACTAAAAGTATCTTCATAATCAAGACCATATCTTTGTTTGAATCCTTTGGCAACAAGACGTGCTTTGTATCTCTCAATAGAGCCATCCGATTTGTGCTTCACTTTAAATACCCATTTAGAGTCAATAATATTTACTCCAGAAGTCGGTGGAACTAGACGCCACGTCTTGTTAGCTTGAAGAGCTGAAAATTCAGCCTCCATAGCATCACGCCAGTGCGGGCAGGCCATAGCTTCACGGTGATCACGAGGCTCAGTCCGAGTAAGATCAGCTGCATGGGCCAGCCGAGTAACAGACCATGCGATAGTGCCATCAGTACGTTGCTTGGGATTGCGAATACCGCGCTGAAGACGAGTGGTAACACCAGCCGGTACAGGTACAAGAGCTGACATATCAGGCGGACTAGGCTGCTCCGGCCCAGGCGAAGACAGGCTGGCCTGCTCGGGCTCTGACGAGGCCAAAACAGGGGATTCGAGCTCCGTGCGAAGTGAGCCGGCAGGGGAAGCTGCGCCGGCACGAGGCAAGCCAGCGTGACGAGCGCGCAGGGGAGTCACGAAAGCGTCCGTGGCTTGGTCTGCATGCTGCTGTAGAGATGCATGCAGATTGATGTCCCAATGATGATCAACGCTAGGAGCTTCAGCAGGTTCGTGAGGAGCTTCAGCAGGTTCATCAAGTAATTCCAGCCTAGCTCCACGTCCATTTCCTACACCATGGTTAGTCAACAGCAATGGGGCATTTGCAGCATCATCAAATTGGTCAGAACGAAGAAGTAATGTGGGTGAAGTTGGACTGGTAGAAGTGGATGGTAGTTGTGAGAAAGGGAAAACGTTCTCGTCAAAAACGACATCGCGAGAAATATAGATTCGATTGGTAGGAACATGGAGACACTTGTAACCTTTATGTATGGAGCTATAACCAAGAAAGACACACTTCTTAGATCGAAACTCAAGTTTGCGTTTGTTGTATGGTCGAAGGTGTGGCCAACATGCACATCCAAAAACTTTGAAAAAGGTATAATCAGGAACCTCCCCTAGTAAGCGTTCAAGTGGAGTTTGCATATTAATGACGCGACTAGGAAGCCGATTGATAAGAAAACATGCAGTTGAGAAAGCATCACTCCAAAAATGATAAGGAACAGAAGCATGTGCAAGAAGTGTCAACCCAGTTTCAACTATGTGTCGATGTTTTCGTTCAGCAGTACCATTTTGTTGATGTGTATGAGGACAAGAAACACGATGAGAGACACCAATATCCTGGAAAAACTTGTGCAATCTATGGTATTCGCCACCCCAATCAGTTTGTACATGAAGTATTTTCCTATTCAGAAGACGTTCAACGTGTTGTTGAAACTGAAGAAAAATTTGAAACACATCAGATTTACGTTTAAGAAGATAAAGCCACGTAAAACGACTATAAGCATCAATAAAACTGACATAGTACTCATGTCCACTAACAGAGGTTTGGGCAGGACCCCATACATCAGAAAATATAATCTCAAGTGGCGAGGTAGTAACACGACTAGAAAGGGAAAATGGCAGTTGATGACTTTTGCCTTGCTGACAAGCATAACAAATTACATCTTTATTAACCGACTCTGATGGAAGTTCATGGCGATGTAAAATATGTTGGACTATTTGGGTAGCTGGATGACCTAGACGCGAGTGCCACTTCGACCGCGACACCTTGGTACTGCTGAAAACATGCTTGAACGAGGAAGACACATCGAGATTATAGAGACCACCACGGCATCCCCCTCTAAGAAGAACCGCCCTCGTATCCCGGTCCTTGACAAAGAAATACCAAGGGTGAAATTCAAAGAAAACATTATTATCACGAGAAAATTTCTTGACGGATAAAAGGTTGCGAGTAACGGAGGGTACGTGAAGAACATTTTTTAGGTGTAAAGGGTGTGAAGATGTAGGAAGAATGGATTGACCAATATGAGTAATGCGCATACCTTGTCCATTAGCTGTATGGACATGATCCTTGCCGTGGTACTGTTCCTTCATATGGAGCTTGTCAAGCTCGTTGGTGAGGTGGTCTGTTGCGCCGGTGTCAGCATACCAGCTTGGATCAACGGGAAAGGATGAAGTAGACCCATGAGTAGTTGCAGACCCATGAGTAGTTGCAGAAAAAGCAGCGACTTGCTTGTCCATGTACCGCCCATCATTGCCCGCACCAAGGAAATTGCGGTTAAACCGCTTGAAGCAACATGAGGCGACGTGGCCGGCTTTCGAGCAAATCTGGCAGGTTGGACGATTGCCACCACCATCGCTGGTAGGGCCTCCACGGTCATTGGTACGACCGGAGTGAGGTGGAGGCGAGTAGGTGTAGTTTCCCGGTTTGGAAAAACCAGGTTTGACCTGCGAACGCTGATCAGGTCGGAAGGTTTGCTGGTAGTTTGGTTTGCCTCCACTCGGCCTTGCACCATAGTGTGCTGACATCTGAACATCAGCACTTAGCTCTGCCTTCCTAGCATCCACGCGCTGTTCAGTATTTAACATCTGTGCATATACATCCCTGATGGGCATAGGGTCAGTGAGCGCGCGTGCTGACACTATTGCGACGAGAGGGTCATAATCGCTGTCCAGACCAGCTAGCAGGTAACCAGTAAACTCGTCAGGCCTAAGAGGCATTCCAATCGACATCAGCGTATCCGCCAAGGACTTCACCTTATTGAAGAAAACAGAGATGGATGAATCGAGCTTCTTGCACTTCTGCAGAGCAGCACGAATCTGATGAGCACGAGCCGTCGACTGCGACTCAAAACTCGACTCGAGGGTCGTCCAGGCATCATGCGAAGAGGAGGCGAACAGGATGACTCCCTGGACCGCTTCAGTGGAGGTGGACATGATGGCAGAGAGAATGGCAGCATCCTGCTGGTGCCACGCAGTGAACTCGGGATTGTACATCATCGGAGGCGCCTTGGGGTCTTCGGACAGCTTAGGATTCTTGACCATCTCTGGCGGGCAGGGGAACGAGCCATCGACGAATCCTGTCAGCAGATGGCTTCGGAGAACTGGAGCAACCTGAGCCTTCCAGTACAACCAATTCTCGGGAGTGAGGCGAGTCGTGATCATCGGCGCGAAGTTGAAGGGGCCGCCGGACCCGCCTCCAGAGGACGATGACGAGGAAGAGCCACCGAAATTGAGCGAGGGGTTGGAGAGCCTGGAGGAGCTCGACTTGGAGCCAACGGAGGCCATGGACAACGACGAGGAGGTCTCCATGGATGCAGCGGAAGGAGGCGGCGGCGATCGGATCTTGGTCTGGGCCGCCGGCTCTGATACCATAAAAACGGGTTAGGGTAGAGTAATAGGAGGGTAATGCCTGACTCATACGGTCGGCCTTGTCATCTATTTATATCAGTAGTTTGTACAAGGAGTACAAGGTACAAGGTACAGTATATGTACGTAAGACTACCATACATGATATACAGAATAGTTAGTTTATCAGGTCGAAGGGGTGGCCACACCATATGGCGGCGCGGCCAGGGCCTGGGCCGCGCCGGCCTATGGTCTGGGGGCCCAGTGCCCCCCCTCTGGTCCTTCCCGGGTGTTCTGGATGCTTCCGGTGAAAATAGGAACCCGGGTCTTGATTTCGTCCGATTCCGAGAATATTTCGTTACTAGGATTTCGAAACCAAAAACAGCGAGAAAACAGAACCGGCACTTCGGCATCTTGTTAATAGGTTAGTTCCGGAAAATGCACGAATATGACATAAAGTGTGCATAAAACATGTAGGTATCATCAATAATATGGCATAGAACATAAGAAATTATCGATACGTTGCATACGTATCAAGCATCCCCAAGCTTAGTTCTGCTCGTCCCGAGCAGGTAAAACGATAACAAAGATAATTTCTGAAGTGATATGCCATCATAACCTTGATCATACTATTTGTAAACATATGTAGTGAATGCAGCGATCAAAACAATGGTAATGACATGAGTAAACAAGTGAATCATAAAGCAAAGACTTTTCATGAATAGTACTTCAAGACAAGTATTAATAAGTCTTGCATAAGAGTTAACTCATAAAGCAATAAATCAAAGTAAAGACATTGAAGCAACACAAAGGAAGATTAAGTTTCAGCGGTTGCTTTCAACTTGTAACATGTATATCTCATAGATAATTGTCAACATAGAGTAATATAACAAGTACAATATGCAAGTATGTAGGAATCAATGCACAGTTCACACAAGTGTTTGCTTCTTGAGGTGGAGAGAGATAGGTGAACTGACTCAACATAAAAGTAAAAAGAATGGTCCTTCAAAGAGGAAAGCATCGATTGCTATATTTGTGCTAGAGCTTTTATTTTGAAAACATGAAACAATTTTGTCAACGGTAGTAATAAAGCATATGAGTTATGTACATTATATCTTACAAGTTGCAAGTCTCATGCATAGTATACTAATAGTGCCCGCACCTTGTCCTAATTAACTTGGACTACCGGATCTTTGCAATGCACATGTTTTGACCAAGTGTCACAATGGGGTACCTCCATGCCGCCTGTACAAAGGTCTAAGGAGAAAGCTCGCATTTTGGATTTCTCGCTTTTGATTATTCTCAACTTAGACATCCATACCGGGACAACATGGACAACATATAATGGACTCCTCTTTAATGCATAAGCATGTGGCAACAATTATTATTCTCATATGAGATTGAGGATATATGTCCAAACTGAAACTTCCACCATGATTCATGGCTTTAGTTAGCGGCCCAAAGTTCTTCTCTAACAATATGCATGCTCCAACCATGAAGGTGGTAGATCTCTCTTGCTTCAGACAAGACGGACATGCATAGCAACTCACATGATATTCAACAAAGAATAGTTGATGGCGTCCCAGAAGCATGGTTATCGCACAACAAGCAACTTAATAAGAGATAAAGTGCATAAGTACATATTCAATACCACAATAGTTTTTAAGCTATTTGTCCCATGAGCTATATATTGCAAAGGTGAATGATAGAATTTTAAAGGTAGCACTCAAGCAATTTACTTTGGAATGGCGGATAAATACCATGTAGTAGGTAGGTATGGTGGACACGAATGGCATAGTGGTTGGCTCAAGGATTTTGGATGCATGAGAAGTATTCCCTCTCGATACAAGGTTTAGGCTAGCAAGGTTATTTGAAACAAACACAAGGATGAACGGTACAGCAAAACTCACATAAAAGACATATGGTAAACATTATAAGACTCCATACCGTCTTCCTTGTTGTTCAAAACTCGATACTAGATGTTATCTAGACTCTAGAGAAACCAAATATGCAAACCAAATTAGCAAGCTCTAAGTATTTCTTCATTAATGGGTGCAAAGTATATGATGCAAGAGCTTAAACATGAGCACAACAATTGCCAAGTATCACATTATCCAAGACATTATAGCAATTTACTACATGTATCATTTTCCAATTCCAACCATATAACAAATTAACGAAGAAGAAACTTCGCCATGAACACTAAAAGATAAAGCGAAGAACACATGTGTTCATATGAACCAGCGGAGCGTGTCTCTCTCCCACACAAGCATTTATTCAAACAAAAACAAAAAAAAAAAGCACACAGACGCTCCAAGTAAAGTACATAAGATGTGGCCGAATAAAAATATAGTTTCAAGAGAAGGAACCTGATAATTTGTCGATGAAGAAGGGGATGCCTTGGGCATCCCCAAGCTTAGACGCTTGAGTCTTCTTAGAATATGCAGGGGTGAACCACCGGGGCATCCCCAAGCTTAGAGCTTTCACTCTCCTTGATCATAGTATATCATCCTCCTCTCTTGACCCTTGAAAACTTCCTCCACACCAAACTCGAAACAAACTCATTAGAGGGTTAGTGCATAATCAAAAAATCACATGTTCAGAGGTGACACAATCATTCTTAACACTTCTGGACATTGCTCAAAGCTACTGGAAGGTAATGGAACAAAGAAATCCACCCAACACAGCGAAAGAAGCAATGCGAAATAAAAGGCAGAATCTGTCAAAACAGAACAGTCCGTAAAGACGAATTTTAAAAGGGCATCAGACTTGCTCAAATGAAAATGCCCAAATTGAATGGAAGTTGCGTACATATCTGAGGATCACTCGCGTAAATTGGCATAATTTTCTGAGTTACCTACAAAGAATTAGACCCAGATTCGTGACAGCAAAGAAATCTGGAACTGCGCACTAATCCAAATCTAGTATTTACTTTACTATCAAAGACTTTACTTGGCACAACAAAACATAAAACTAAGATAAGGAGAGGTTGCTACAGTAGTAAACAACTTCCAAGACACAATATAAAACAAAGTACTGTAGCAAAATAAACACATGGGTTTTCTCCCAAGAAGTTCTTTCTTTTTAGCCATTAAGATGGGCTCAGCTGTTTTAATGATGCACTCGCAAGAAATAGTATGTGAAGCAAAAGAGAGCATCAAGAGGCATATTCAAAACACATTTAAGTCTAACATGCTTCCTATGCATAGGAGTCTTGTAAATAAACAAGTTCATGAAGAGCAAAGTGACAAGCATAGGAAGATAAAACAAGTGTAGCTTCAAAAATTTCAGCACATAGAGAGGTGTTTTAGTAACATGAAAATTTCTACAACCATATTTTCCTCTCTCATAATAACTTTCAGTAGCATCATGAGCAAACTCAACAATATAACTATCACATAAAGCATTCTTATCATGAGTCTCATGCATAAAATTATTACTCTCCACATAAGCATAATCAATTTTATTAGTAATAGTGGGAGCAAATTCAACAAAGTAGCTATCATTATTATTCTCATCAAGTGTAGGAGGCATAGTATAATCACAACAAAATTTACTCTCCGCAGTAAGTGGCACCAAAAGACCACTATCATTATAATCAGAAATAGGAGGCAAAGTATCATCAAAGAAAATTTTCTCCTCAATGCTTGGGGGACTAAAAAGATCATGAAAACCAGACTTCCCCAAGCTTAGAGCTTTCTATATCATTATCAACAATGGTGTTCAAAGCGTTCATACTAATATTACTACCAGCATGCAAATAAGATTTCATAGGTTGTTTAATTTTCGCATCAAACAATCCATGTTTTAAATCAGGAAATAGAATAAGAAGCTCATTGTTGTCCATTATGCCAAACTAGTGTAAACAAGAAACAAAAAGATGCAATTGCAGGATCTAAAGGAAATAGCTTCGAGCACACACACGACGGCAACAGAAAAGTACTTTACCTGGGACCGGAGTATGAGTGCCTTTTACCTTTCCTCCCCGGCAACGGCGCCAGAAAAGTGGTTGATGTCTACGGGAGCTTCTATTCTTGTAGACAGTGTTGGGCCTCCAAGAGCAGAGGTTTGTAGAACAGCAGCAAGTTTCCCTTAAGTGGATCACCCAAGGTTTATCGAACTCGGGGAGGAAGAGGTCAAAGATATCCCTCTCATGCAACCCTGCAACCACAAAGCAAGAAGTCTCTCGTGTCCCCAACACACCTAATAGGTGCACTAGTTCGGCGAAGAGATAGTGAAATACAGGTGGTATGAATAAGTAGTAGCAACGGCACCAGAAAAGTGCTTTGCCCAGGATAGTAAACAAGCAGTAGTAACGCAGCAGTAGTAACGCAAAGAAACAAGTAAACAAGCAGCGATAGCGATATTTAGGAACAAGGCCTAGGGATTAGACTTTCACTAGTGGACACTCTCAACATTGATCACATAACAGAATAGATAAATGCATACTCTACACTTTTGTTGGATGATGAACACATTGCGTAGGATTACACGAACCCTCAATGCCGGAGTTAACAAGCTCCACAATAATGCTCATATTTTAGTAACCTTTAGTGTAAGATAGATCAAAAGACTAAACCAAGTACTAACATAGCATGCACACTCGTCACCTTCATGCATATGTAGGAGGAATAGATCACATCAATATTATCATAGCAATAGTTAACTTCGCAATCTACAAGAGATCATGATCATAGCATAAACCAAGTACTAACACGGTGCACACACTCGTCACCTTTGCACACGTGCAGGAGGAATAAAACTACTTTAATAACATTGCTAGAGTAGCACATAGATAAATTGTGATACAAACACATTGCAATCATAAAGAGATATAAATAAGCACCTCACTATGCCATTCAACAGTGAATAAGTATTCTCGTGAAATATAGCCTAAGAGACCCACACGGTGCACACACTCGTCACCTTTACACACGTGGGACAAGGAGTCTCCGGAGATCACATAAGTAAAACTCACTTGACTAGCATAATGACATCTAGATTACAAGCATCATCATATGAATCTCAATCATGTAAGGCAGCTCATGAGATTATTGTATTGAAGCACATAGGAGAGAGATGAACCACATAGCTACCGGTACAGCCCCGAGCCTCGATGGAGAACTACTCCCTCCTCATGGGAGCAGCAGCGGTGATGAAGATGGCGGTGGAGATGGCAGCGGTGACGATGGAGAAGCCTTCCGGGGGAACTTCCCCGCTCCGGCAGGGTGCCGGAACAGAGACTCCTGTCCCCCAGATCTTGGCTTCGCGATGGCGGCGGCTCTGGAAGGTTTTCCTTATCGTGGTTCTTCGTATCAGGGTTTTCGCGACGGAGGCTTTATATAGGCGAAGAGGCGGCGCAGGAGGGTCGAAGGGGTGGCCACACCATATGGCGGCGCGGCCAGGGCCTGGGCCGCGCCGGCCTATGGTCTGGGGGCCCAGTGCCCCCCTCTCGGTCCTTCCCGGGTGTTCCGGATGCTTCCGGTGAAAATAGGAACCCGGGTCTTGATTTCGTCCGATTCCGAGAATATTTCGTTACTAGGATTTCGAAACCAAAAACAGCAGAAAACAGGAACCGGCACTTCGGCATCTTGTTAATAGGTTAGTTCCAGAAAATGCACGAATATGACATAAAGTGTGCATAAAACATGTAGGTATCATCAATAATATGGCATAGAACATAAGAAATTATCGATACGTCGGAGACGTATCACACTGCCACGCCTCGTCCTCCCGACGAGCAGCGAGACAGAGGGGTTGTGCCACCTGCACATCAAGAACATAGAGGCGATTTGTGCCTCTGGTTACCTTGGCAAGCAGGCGACGGTGGCGATCCCAGATGCGCAGAACTCCGCTCTCGATCAGCACGCGGGAGCCGTTCTCATCCAGCTGTCCTAGGCTGATGATGGAGTTCCTCAGCGCGGGGATGTAGTAGACACCGGTGAGCAACCGGTGCTCTCCAGTCTTGGCGGCGCAGATGATGGAGCCAACGCCCTTGATCTCCACGGCGGAGGCATCCCCAAACTTGACGGAGCCTCGCACGTCGGAGTCGAGCTCGGCGAAGAACTCCCGGCCTGTCATGTGGTGGGTGGCGCCGGTGTCAGGGCACCACCTGCCAGTCTTGTCGTTGCCGGAGCAATCGCCGAGAAGGGCGTGTGCTTTCGGCTCGTCAAGGTGGAGGAGAGTGGTACGGTGGAGAGCCGCTGCGGTCGGTGCCGCTGGAGACAACTCGATGCTGGCATGCACCATGAACAGAGCTGGCTCCTCCTCCCCCGCCTGTGCGACGTGGGCCTGGCCACGTCGTGGTTGTCGGCACTCGTTGGCCCAGTGACCAAGCATGCCGCAGTTGTGGCAGGCGTCGTCCTTTGCCGGCTTGGGCTTGCTGGCGGCGCCTCTGCCGGCATCACCTTGCGCATTGGCATGGCCATCCTTCCACGCCTTGCGTGGCTAGCCGCGCTTGCGGCCGCCTGTCGAGGAAGAAGGCTCCCCCTTCTTCATGTCACCGTCGCCAGCATCCCACTGCTCCCGAGTGAGGAACAGCTTCCCGCCGGTGGTGATGGGCCCAGACGAAGACTGTGGCTCGTCGGTGTCGACGACCTTGAGGCGACCTATCGCCTCCTCGATCGTCATGGTGGAGAGGTCCAGCAGGGACTCGATCGAGCGAGCCATCTGCTTGTACTTCTCGGGGACGCAACGAAAGAGCTTCTCGACAGCTCTCTCCTCGTCGTAGGCGTCATCGCCGAACTGCACCATCTTCTGCAGCAGAGTGTTAAGACGGAGAGCAAAGTCATCAACGTCCTCACCTGGCTTGAAGGCCAGGTTCTCCCACTCCTTACGAAGTGCCTGCAGTGTGGACTTGCGAGCACGGTCGCTGCCGATGCGTGCCGCGGCGATGGCGTCCCAAGCCTCCTTGGCAGTCTGCTTGTGGGAGAGCGAGAACTGCATCTCGGCCGGGACTGCGGCGATGAGGGCGTCCAGCGCCCGTCGATCCTCATGATGGTCGACGTCGCCGTCGTGGACTGCCTCCCACATGTGCCGCGCCTGGAGCCTGATTTTCATGATCGCGGCCCACTCGACGTAGTTGGTTTTGGTGAGGGTAGGCCACCCAACACCGGGACCAACATCCCTGACCATCGTCCGGACCCCGTAGAGGCCGCGGTCTTGGTCATCCCAGCCGCCACCGCCGTGCGCGCCTCCTCTGGGAGCGCCATCCCGAGGTGCGCGGGCGTGCTCGGCTGCCCACTGCCCCGTCCGCTGCGCCGCTGCGTCGACCCTGCCATCAGTAGAAACGGAGCCGTTGGCGCTGCCGCCCAGCACCTCGACCTCCGCCGCCGCCGCACGTGCTTCCTCCGCTGCCGCTGCTGCTTCTACCTCCGCTCTGGCTGCTGCCAGCTCCGCCGCTGCCAGCCTCGACGCCCTTGCTGTCGCCGCAGCGGCTGCCGCGGCCACTCGTTCACGCTCCTCTGCCGCGGCGCGATCGGCCTCCTGCCGACGCCACGTGCTGGAGGTAGCCGTGTGCTGAGAGTGGCCGTCGGACATGGCTCGCTGCTGGGGGGATGAGCGGTGCTTCTGACGAGCTGCTGCTCGACAACCCGGATGGAGGGAAGTAACCAGGGGCAGTTGAGGCTGCTACTGGCTGGGGCTGCTCCCTTCCCTGTGAAGCGGAGGAGCAGGAAATGCTCAGGCTGCAAGACAACCTTCCTCTGATACCACTTGTTAGTATCTCTAGCCTCACTTTCGTGAAGAAGAGGATGACACTAGGAGAGTTGGACTAGGAGAGTTGGGGCAATTTTTGTTGGTTTATTTCTCACACATCTCACACAATGCATGCCAAACTGAGGGCATGGGGCTACAGATTTATAGCTGCTAGCCAGCCAGAATATGCTAGTCTAAAGATGCTATGCTTCTAAAAAGCAGTCAAAGATCAGGGATGCTATCCTATCCTAACCACCCGTCCTTCACAAAGGACCATGTGTGTGCTGCAGTCTACATGAACATGTGTGTGCTGCAGCAGCTCCACAAAAACCATAATACAATGACTTATTCATCAAAGGGCACATAGTGCTGAACTCAGCTTACATCACCGAACTGTGCACATACTGTACATGTATGGTTAGAAAACTCGAGTAACTCGCGCCTCGGCTCAGAACTCGACATATAACGAGTTGAGCTAAGTTTTAACTTTTGCCGTTAAACGAGTATGAGCTAAATGATCCGAGTTCAACTAGATCGGTAAAATTTAACATTATGTTAACTTAGAAGGACGGGCGATTGGTTTTTATTTATTTATTTATAATAGCAGCATCAAAAGGCAGCTCTGTCTTAGTTTCCTCAACTTTCACAAACACTTCTTCTGTGCTCGCCCTGGACAGGCTCTGTCTCCCAGCATAAAGCGAGGGCTAATAGTTTCTCCTTAAAAAAAATGAAACAGTGTCTAGGAGAAACTAGACACCATTGATATAGTAGAAGCGAGACTTGGCGTGACAATTACAGAAATTCATCCTTGACCCCAACCACTGGGCTATGCGTCGTCACAGTTTCTCCTTTTAACCAGAACTGATTTTAGTGCATGAAGTCCACAAATATCTAATAGTGTAGAAAACATAGCGTTATTATGTATAGTACTTCAGCCTGTAGAAACAGGGTAAAACAAAATGAAGAGTTTCCGGCAATTTCAACCAAGGGACTGAGGTGTGGTATAACTACATCCGCGGGTATCTGTGAATTAATGAAGAACTGCATAGCTCCTAGATATCTAATTATATTTGTCACTGAAACTCTGTAGGATACAGCTACATCTTTCATGTTTTTGTCTGATCGAATGGGTCACGAAGAAATTTTTACAAACTTAAGTGCGACCATACAGTTCCAAAATGGCATATTCATGTGTTTGCTCAGTGAATACCAAGTGCAGTTATGCAATTTTATGAATTCACTTTATAATTTAGTTTGCATATTTCGTTCAGAGTAGATTGCTTCCAAACTTGGTTTATATGTGGATTCACTTTATAATTTAGTTTGCATATTTCGTTCAGAGTAGATTGCTTCCAAACTTCACTTTATAACACATCACACTTGGGTGCTGCATATTTAGCTAGGTTGGTCTATCTTTTAAAATATATTGGCTAAATTAGGAAGCTGTTTTTATGCAGTATGTCAATATATGTGGATGGAAATTTCTGTGACTGACAGAGTTAGTGGCTTCTTCCATTATCTGCCTGATTTTCTCTGCGCTTAGGACAGCCAATGTGCATACATGTCTTACTATTTAGTATCGCCTGTGTTTTTTATATATATTTGCAATCCATATGTAAGTTCCTTCACGTGACTGCCCAAACACAAAAATCGTATAGTCTCACAAGTATCAATTTTCTTCCCCTCCGTCACCCCTAGATAGATTTGTAAGAGTTTAGGAACCACGCATTGTGGTGTCTTGTATTGATCTATATATAGGGGGAATACAAGACAGAGTCCTTGTCACATACGACATGGACACATACAGGATTACACATATACAACCGTATCTCTATACAAATACATATACGGTTTATATTCTAACACCCTCCCTCAGTCGAAAATGGGCGTCCTACGAATGTTGAGACTGTCCCGAAAATCCAAAAAGAGAGGAGATGGTAATCCTTTAGTGAAGATGTCCGCAAACTGTGAAGAACTCGGCACATGAAGCACCCTAACATCGCCTGTGGTGACTCGATCCCGCACGAAATGAAGATCAATCTCCACATGCTTGGTGCGCTGATGGTGTACTGGATTCTGTGTCATGTAGACTGAGCTGACATTATCACAGAACACAATCGTAGCACCCGAGACTGGCCGATGAAGCTCCTGAAGAAGCCGGCGAAGCCAACAAGTCTCTCGCCACCACATTTGCAACCGCCCGGTATTCAGCCTCAGCACTAGAACGGGACACTGTGTGTTGTCGCTTGGCAGACCATGACACTAGATTGGAGCCAAGGAAAACGCAGTAGCCAGAGGTAGATCGTCGAGTGTCGGGACATCCTGCCCAATCAGCATCCGAATAGGCCGTCAGTTTACTGGAACTCCGGCGAAACAAGGTCAGTCCATAGTCTGTGGTGCCGCGGATGTAGCGAAGAACACGCTTGACAAGGAGCAAGTGATTTGCTCGAGGATCATGCATATGTAAACATATTTGCTGCACCGCATAGGAGATGTCTGGCCGGGTAAACGTCAAGTATTGGAGACCTCCTGCAAGACTCCGATACTCTGTAGGATCTGCCACTGGTTCACTTGATTTGGCTGATAACTTGGAGGCGGTATCAACGGGTGTGGTGATGGATTTGCAATGCGACATGCCAGCACGCTCAAGAAGCTCTAACGCATACTTCTCTTGGGAGAGAAACAGACAATCCTTGCTGCGCTTAACGGAGACGCCGAGAAAGTAATGAAGATCTCCCATATCTGTCATACGAAACTCTGACCGAAGCGAGACAATTAAGCTAGCCAGCAGAGCTGAGGAGGAGGCCGTCAATACTATGTCGTCCACATAGAGCAAAAGATATGCTGTGTCTGGTCCACGCCGATAGATGAACAGGCTACTGTCGGACTTGGAGCCAATGAACCCAAGAGATGTGATGTAGGTGGCAAACCGCTGAAACCACGCCCGAGGTGCTTGCTTTAAGCCGTATAAGGACTTGTTGAGACGACACACCTTGTCAGGGAAGTTGGGATCAACAAACCCCGACGGCCGACGAGCATAGATCAGTTTCCACTAGAGTGCCATTGAGAAAAGCATTCTTGACATCGAGCTGATGTATGGGCCAGCTTGCTAGACAGGGCAATAGACAACCCCGTACGGATGGTGGCTGGTTTCACAACCGGGCTGAAAGTTTCATCGAAGTCAATCCCTTCACGTTGGGTGAATCCTCGCAGAACCCAACGAGCTTTGTATCGATCCAAAGAACCATCAGACTTGAGCTTGTGACGATAGATCCACTTGCCTGTGACAATGTTTGCATTGCGAGGAGGATCAACAAGCTCCCAAGTATTGTTTGAGAGCAGAGCACCGTACTCATCAGTCATAGCTGAGCACCAGTTTGGGTCCTTGAGCGCAGCACGATATGTCTTCGGAATGGGAGATAAACCTTCGACGTGAAGATCAAAAATCTTCTTGGGCTGCACAACCCCTGACTTGGCGCGAGTGACCATGGTATGAGAGGGCGGTGGCGGTGGTGCACGCGGTCGTCGAACCGGTGCAGGTGCAGCAAGCCCGGGCGGCGAGGCTGCAGTGGAGGGCGCTGCCGCGGCAGAGAAGCCAGGCGCGGCAGGCGGCCAGGCAGCCGTGGGCGAGGCCAGGGCCGGTGATGGCGTAGCAGGCTCGTCTGCCGCGGCAGAGAAGCCAGGCGCGACAGGCTGCCGGGCGGCAGACGACCGATCCGCCGCAGGGGGCGCCGCAGGAGGCACAGCTGGAGTGACCGTGGCGGGCACGGTATACGGTGTCGGCACCATCGTTTGCTCAGGGACCTGCAAAAACTCATAGGTATGCAAGGAAGGAGTGGACGATGGAGAGGACACGATGGTAGCGAAGGGAAAGCTCGTCTCATCGAAAACAACGTGACGAGATATGATGATCTTCCGGGTAGACCCGTCGAGGCAGCGATAGCCTAGATGATGCGACGGATATCCGAGAAACACACAAGGCACGGAGCGAGGGGCAAGTTTATGCGGTGCAACAGCCGAGGTGTTGGGGTAACACAGACATCCGAAAACCCTAAGACCAGCATAGGAGGGATCCTTACCAAGAAGGGCGCGGAAGGGGACGCGCCCCGCAATGGCTTTGGAGGGAAGCCGATTATGAAGAAGCACGGCTGTATGAAGAGCTTCGACCCAGAAGCGAGGTGGCATGCTAGCTTGTATTAGGAGAGTGCGTGTGATGTCGTTAAGAGTGCGAATAATCCTTTCTGCTTTACCGTTTTGTTGAGATGTATATGGACATGAAAAGCGAAGTGCTATGCCATGTTTGTTGGCAAACGTGTGAAGGAGAGAATTATCGAATTCACGACCATTGTCGCATTGTATAGCTTGCAGGCGTGCTTGAAACTGGGTGTGAGCCAAGGCATGCAGGGACGCTAAGTGAGAGAAAACTTCAGACTTTGCTCGTAGAGGATAGACCCGTGCATACCGAGTGAAATCATCAAGACAAACAAGGTAGTACTTAAACCCGTAAATACTCTCAACAGGAGACGTCCACAAATCACAATGTATTATTTGAAAAGGGGCGACAGCTTACACGATTGGTGGAGGAGAAAGGAAGACGAACATGACGACCTAACCGACAGTGCATTGCACAAGCTAGTCTTATCTTTATTCTTTTCCCTAGGTATAACCGAAGAGCGAACTAAGGAGTCCATGACAGGCCGGCCTGGATGTCCGAGTCGACGGTGCCACGGTGCGGAATCGGCAACGAGGAAGGCAGTGGGTGGATCGGTGGAAGAAGCTCGGACCGGGTAGAGAGCTCCGAAGCTATTGCATCTGAGAATCTCGGTCCTGGTACGCAGATCCTTCACAGAAAAACCAATGGGGTCAAATTCAACGGAGACATGATTATCAGTAGTGAATTGACGTACGGACATAAGGTTTTTGACAATGTGAGGAGCTACTAAGACATTGCGAAGGTAAAGTGGGCGAGTGGATGATAAAAGGGGACGTGCGTGGCCGGTAGCAGTTATCGGAAGAGAGGAACCATTACCGACAATAACCGCACGAGAAGAAGGTGAAGGGGGAGACACGGATGTGAGCATACCGGGGTCGGACGCGAAGTGGGAGGATGCGCCAGTATCCATCACCCATTCACGAGGAGGAGATTGCAGTCCCATAGTCTGGAACTGATTGAGCAAAGCCTGTTGGTCCCAGGAGGCCGTCGAGGGTGCCGGAGACGGAGGCAGAGCGATGGGAGCGGTGTTGCCGTAGCCGTGGGGCAATGGTGGAGTGCCATAGCCGTAGGAGGGAACCGCACCATATGGGCTGTGCGCGTAGTAGGCATGAGAGGGCGGCGTGGGGCGGGGCACGTAGTGCTGCCGACCGAGCAAGCCGGCCTGGCCGTAGGGCCACACCTGAAAGGCGCCGTTCCAGGGAAGCCGCATTGGCGTCCAAGATGGGGCGGCCGGGACCGGGGCCGTGGCGGGCGCGACCTCTTTATCCTCGCTTCTCCTTGTCCTGTTTCTTCTTCTTCTTCTTTCCCTTGCCGTCACCCTTGCCGGGGTTGGGGTTTGGGTTGGGCGTGGCGGAGTAGAGAGCCGTGTCACCAGAGCGGGATCGACGGTTCTTCTTCTTCATGTCCTGAAGCTCAAGAAGAGATCGGCATTTGTCGAAGTTCATCCCGGGCATGAGGGAGATGAGATCAGCGGCCGAGTCGTATTGCTCGGGGAGGCCGTTGAGACACTGGATGACGAGCTTGGCGTCGTCGACCGGAGCGCCTAGATCGGTGAGGCCATCAGAAAGGCTCTTAACCTTAGTCAAGTAGTCCTTCATCGTCAGCTCGCCCATGTCAAGCCCGTCGAGCTCGGTGGAGAGATGAAGCTGGCGGTTGATCTTGTGGTCGGTGAAGAGGCCGTTGATGCTGGTCCAGAGCTCGACGGCTATAGGATCATCGCCCGGTTTCATGACTGCGTCGAGGAGGCCAAGGGAGACGGACCCATAGAGCCACGAGACGACCGTGGCGTCGAGCAGAGTCCACTCCGGCGTCGGATCGGACGGAGCAGCCGCGTCGATGTGATCCAACAGGGCGTACTTGCGAAGGGCGGCGCGGAAGAACGTGCGCCATTGGCGGTGAACGCCGGTGTCGAGGGCGAGCTCGACGGGAACATGCCCCTTGATGGAGGAGAGGCCGACGGCTTGGGCGTGCAAGGAGGAGATGGAGAAGAGGCCCGCGCTAGAGTTCGCGGGGTTGGCGATGGCAAGCTTGCTGGTCGCCTCGCGTTCCTGCTTCTCCTTGAGCTCCCTCGCAGCGCGCTCGCTGTCGTCGCCCATGGCTGCCAAGAGGGGATCTAGGGTTTTGGAGGTGGGTGGCTCGCAGAGGTGGCGGCGGAAGAGGAGGGCGACGCGGTCCGGGTTAGGGTTTTGCGTCTGATACCATGTAAGAGTTTAGGAACCACGCATTGTGGTGTCTTGTATTGATCTATATATAGGGGGAATACAAGACAGAGTCCTTGTCACATACGACATGGACACATACAGGATTACACATATACAACCGTATCTCTATACAAATACATATACGGTTTATATTCTAACAAGATTATTGTTCCCAGCCAAACAAAATAACTTAGTTCTCTACTGTATTTCACTTTGAATTTTATCCAGCGGCAGCTTCTCCATATCTCAATATGTCAATTTAATTCAATAACCATGTCTAGTATATATTTTTGCATTTCCGACTCGCGGCTTAGTATATGTTGTTTGGGACGTACAAGATAATGTGCCGACTGTCTTCGACAACTTCAGCGCCAACAATGTCATCGACGCGAGCACCGTCAGTCAACCTGGGATTGTGGGGTTACAACAGGTCTGCTTCTTATTTGGTTTGGTTTGCAGTGCCAGCAGGTTTGTTAACATATATAGCGAGTACCAGCAAATCTTATTCTTTGATTCCATCTGTTGCACTTCACAGGACAAGATGGTTACAACAGGCTACGCCCGAGAAATATATTTTATAATGAGTAAATACATCCATGATGATATATCCTTAGTTATACTGAATCTCAAGACAAACTCTATTACAGAGATTCCATCAGCTATAAGAATTATGCAGCAGTAGAGCAAGAAGCCAACTTAAATTGTGTGGTTCAACATTTTTTTAAAATGTACACGGAGAAACGCATGTTATCATATAAACCAATGTGCTGAAACTACTACGATTTATCATGAAACTATGTTATTGAGTATGACTATGTTAATGAGTGTTTTATGTGCATGATTGTCTAAATTAAATCTGGAGTATAGAATTGAAGCGAACCATGCTATATCTAAAAAGAATTACAGCCCAATCTGAAAGTTAGAACTACTGTAGCAGTGTTTGGTTTATGATCGCATTCTTTTGTACTTGTCTAAATAAGGAGTTAAGTGGAGTCATGGTGTTAATAGACACCAGATAGTTGAGGAGTTAAATTTTAGTACAATTACAGATCTGTACGTAGTAGTCAAATAGATTTAAGTTTCACTCCTACAAATGTATTGCTAGCATGCTTGTCATTTAAATTTGTAATACATGCGATCTTTATTATACAACTACAACCATGCTTGCTATTTTTCTGTCTTAGTAGTAGATGCAGATTTCAACTTATTAAGATCACATGTACGAGTCAATGTTGATTCACCGCATAGTTTTTTCCCAACTTGTTCAAATCAGGCAAAGCAAGCTTCTACAAAGCCACAAAGAAGAAAGTGTGTCTAGTCGTGCGTATTTCCACCAACTTGTAAGTATTCTACAAAGCTCATTGTAGTTCCATGTCTAACGCAACTCATTAGTTGTGCTGGATCAAGTGTTCTGTCCCAAGAAAAAGTGGCATTCGTAATGAACGGGAAAACATGGTTGTCTTATAGGTAGTTAACTGGCCTCATTAGTGCTAGTCTAAACAATATAATTACTCACACGGTCCCTAGTTTTATTATTTATTACTGTTTTCGTTTGGAGGAATGGGGTTATACAATCCCCAATTTCATTAAGAAATGCTGGCTATAGTTTAGCAAAATTTGGCAGAAGTACAAATTATATGAATCCCTACATCTTGTAGAAAAAGGCAAGTACAACAATGAGGACCCTAGTCCCATTGAGTTTTCCAAAGAGACCCATAACAATAGAAAGGCGGGATGCGTGAGCGCTGCTGCCATTGAATCATGTGTAAGATTTCTCTCTAACTTTGGTCACTTGAATAACTGTTGTTGCTGACGGTATTTATCGTTGCTTGATATGTTGTTGGTTGCTTGCTATGCTGCTAGCTGCTTGCCGTGCCTCTTGTTGTTTCTGTGCTGCTGGCTGCTTGCAATGTGGCTGGTTGTTTCTGTGCTAGTGGTGCTACTTGATGACGACTTGTTGTTGTTGGTTATTTACTACATGAAAGGTAATTATGTATTTTGTACATATTTATGGCTTGTGCTATGCTTTTGTCGTAATTGAACCGCATCACCTTTATCTAAGTTGTCCATGGATGCTTTTTTTTTTCTTTCTACAGACCGCTCCAGAAGATGAGCACCCCGTATCTAGAACACAAACTGCGACTGAAGTTCTAAAGCAGTACAACTCCTCAAGCACCTTCCTTTCTACCATGGGTTTTGTCAACACCCGGATTTTTAAGTCCGGATGCCTATTATGTCATTCATCGCAATCCCAGGATAATGTTGTTGCGAGGCATAATAGTCGAATATCACAGTCATTATTTATTACAAGCCATAATGTCTTACAATCTTGAATCACATGATTCATCTTACACAAATAGTTGATCTATCAATCAACATACATACACAAGTTCATACATAGCGGAAGCGTAATAACCAATGGACTCTCTAGTCCACAGGCCAACTTTTGACGTCAGAAACCCCTAGTTGTCGTAGGCGTCCTGCTGGTCATCCTCGTGATAGTTCTGTTCATCATCGTACTCTGGCCATTTGAATAGCCAGGGACAAAGCCGTAAGTACTTTAAGTACTTACTTGCAAACTAATACTAATGTAAAATACCAACTCTTGAAGTAAAGGTGCTAAACTCTAGTTTACTTGCATAAGCCATATTTTAGTTCACAAGTATTTGATCATGTGCTAACTAACTCAAGTGGGAACATTAGTGTCATTCCCACAACATTGGTTGTAATTCCAACAAGTCACCAAGTCACCATTCACATTCACTAAGGTTTTCAAAAATCTGACACAGGAAACTGTATGGCCTTTCCAACCGTCCGTAACCGTGGACACGGCTATTCGAATAGATTTATACTCTGCGAGAGGTTGCACACTTGTGCCACAACATTTGATTTCATCCGTCGGAATAACTCCGAATCATCGTAACACGAGTACGCGGATCATCAACCATAACCTTTCACTTACAAATCCTAGTATGAGCACCTCTCCCCATGAGCTTGGCCTCCCGGTGAAAACCAACTCGTTAACCCAGGAACTGCACGGGGCTTGGCCGTACAATTCACCTCAATTCACATCATTTCGCAACAACGGAGGCAGCCTCGGCATAACCCCTATGATGTGTGTTCAGAGGGAACTCATACTAAAACTTATAAACTTCCAGCTAAGCCCTACCCATAATCAGGTATTGTGGGGGTACTCAAAAATTCACTAGTAGGAAAACCCTTATAGGCAGAGCTTAGTTCTGTGGCGCACCACTGAAAATGCGCCACAGAATGTTATTTTGTGGCACACCACGCTGGGTGCGCCACAGAAATAGCTTAATTTTGTGGCGCACTGCTGAACGTTGCGCCACAGAAATTGTATGGGGCCCACATCCTGCCACCACCAATTATTAGTGTAGGTATTTCTGTGGCGCACATGTCATGCTGCGCCACAGAAATAACTCTTTCTGTGGCGCACGTGCTTCTGTGCGCCACAGAAGTAATTGATTCTGTGGCGCACTTGCTCTGGTGCACCACAGAATTAAGGTAACTTATATCATCTCGCCCGTGCCCTCCCCCGCCTGTTCACCTCTCCCCTCTCCCCTCTCCACTCTCCTTCGATCCGCCGCGCGCCACCATGGTCGTCGCCATCGCCGTCGCCGCCGCCTTCCTCCGCGAGGGCCGGATGCCGCCACGGTCCTCCCATCCCCGCCACCTGCAGCACAAGCTGCCGCTACGGCGAGGAGGGGCCGCCGCGAGGAGGGGCCGCCGTCGCGTGAAGGTGGAGGAGCCGCCGCGTCCTCCTCCTCCTCCACCGCTGCCGTCGTCGTCAACCTCCTCCTCCACCCCTGTCGTCGGTGAACTCTCTCCCCTCCCCTCCCTCTTCCTCTCCCGCGCGAGCACAAAGTGCTCGACGAAATGCTCGTGCTTCTAGGTTGTGCTGATGATGCTCTGGATGCATTGCTGTTGCTCTGGATGCATTGATGTTGTTGCTCTGGATGCATTGCTGCTAGTTTCTTTGATTCAGTGATGCTTGCTCATGTGCAGTATCTGAATAAATTACTTTGTTGCCTGCATATGGATAGTTTCATTTGAAGTGACATGCTATATTGGCTCTATATATATCTGCTCCAAAGGTTCCATTTGGAGCCTGGATTGCTAGTGGTTAGTATATTGTTATGCTTGCTAATAAAAAGGTGCTAGTGGTTAGTATATTGTTGCTCGCATATGGATAGTGTTGTTTGTGGAGGTTTACTGCCACTTGTTACTGATGAACCATGTGATGGTAATGATTCAATTTAATTCAATGATGTTAATTTGATTTCCATCCTTTGTTGGAAATAAATCCATGTCCGAACCTCGTACAAGGTAATGAAGACTTGCTCACTTGGTATTGCTTGCCAGCTTGGACATTTGGTTGGTTTTGATGCTACTTGGTTCATTTAAATGCATGAAATGCTACTATGGTATGCTACTGTGGTATCCTTGTGAAGAAAATGATGGATTCTTGTGAGCTTATGGTATGCTACTATGCTACTGTGGTATCCTTGTGAAGATTTACTTGATGGATTCTTGTGAGCTTATGGTATGCTACTATGCTTATAATGCTCTGATTAGTGGGGATGCTTACTGGATCATGTGCATATAGTTCCCTAAAAAGAAAGAATGCTCGCTGGCCAGATGCTTGATGTCTTGGCTCAGCCAATGATGCAAAGGCTGAGGCAAAAACTTGGATAAGAACAGATACTAAAATGTGTGATTTAAATGGAATGCTTATGATGGTATACTAAAATAGAGATATTCACATTAGGGAATCATGTAAATGAATGCCACTGTGGTATCCTTTTCTTGTTGGCTTTGATGAAAATAGAGATATCCACGGTAGGGGATCATGTAAATGAATGCCACTGTGGTATCCTTTGAAGAAAAAGGACTGCTTTCGATGGTTTTAAAAGGCTAGGTGGTGCTAGGTGATTAAGTTGGCTACCAAGACTTGTCTCATCCGGTTAGTCGGGATATGCTATGTGTTGTTGCTTGTTTAGGCATATCTATCACTTACTCGGATTTACTGGTTCTTGATTGGCCTCTCTTTTGCAGCATCACTTGGTCTATACCAAGTGATGAATAATCCCTTTGGAGCATCTCGCTCCATGCATGCTATGTGTGTTTGAGCATCTTGACTTATGTCACCATGCTTGCTGGTTTGGTGGTGTTTTTGTACTTGTCGATGATTAGATGGTTGGTTGATCACTCGTACACTCCGGGGTGTCGCTAGTGAGCCTGGTGTGATGGCACAAATATCAATCTCTTGTGCATCCTACCTGGCCTCACTAACGCCATCCCGGGATGTTCATATTTGTTTCGACCAACAAAGTATGAGGCATTCCATTTAGTTCATACTAGCTACTCCTTAATTGCATTGGCCTTTCTTCCATTCTAGTGCCGATGATTAAATTGTTTGGTCACTTGTACACTCTGGGGTGGGGCCACTGAGCCTGGTGCGATGGCACAAATATCAATCTCTTGTGCATCCTACCCGGCCTCGCCGACCCCATCCACTGAATGTTAATATTTCTTTCGACCAACAAAGTATGAGGCATATGATATCTAGTTGAGATACCACTTGGCTCTTTCTTCCATTTTAGTGCCGATGATTAGAATGTTTGGTCACCTATATGCCGCAATATACTTTGTAGACGGGCCCCCCTTTCCCCGGCCGCCGTTCGTTGAACGAGTCCTTGACGAGACAACAACGCCGACATGTCTCTTCGGCGCAGAACCACGCCAGTCCCAGCCGTCTCCCTTGTGGCCGTGTCTAATGGGCTCTGCGCTTTTCTCCATGGCCGGACCACGATTGGACTCACCGGGAAATGCGATAATCGCCATCACCACTATCGTCAGAGTCCACAGGTGTAGAGTACTTTGCAGCAGATGCCGCTTTTCTTCTCTCGCCGTCCAGTGAACGAGTTCTTGATGCAAAGAACGTGCCGGCCTCTAGGCAGGCCGGCACGGTCTTTGCATCAAAGACTCGTTCACTGCACGGCGAGGGAAGAAAAGTGGCATCTGCTGCAAACTGCTATGCTCCTGTGGAGTCTGGCGGTAGTGTTGATGGCGATTATCATTATTCCCCCGGTGAGTCCAATCGTGGTCCGGCCATGCAGAAGAGCGCAGGAGACGCGTCCACAAGGGAGGCGGCTGGGACTGCCGTGGTTCTGCGCCGGAGAGGCAGATCAGCGTTGTTGTGTCGTTAAGGACCCGTTCACGGAACGATGACCGGGGAAAGGGGGCCCTTCTGCAAAGTATACTGCGGTGTATACTGCAACTATGGTTTCTGACCATAGTATTTGTGTTGACCAATAATGTATGAGGCACTTATTCCATTTGCTTTGAGATTTTCAAAATGCCGATGATTAAAATGTTTGGTCCCCGTACACTTGGGGGTGGCGTAAGTGAGCCTGGTAAGATAGCACAAATATCAATCTCTTGTGCATCGGACTTGGTCTCACTTACTGTAATATCCCAGGTTAAGAGACAATAAAATGAGAGAACACCAAAGTGTGCATTGCATTCATGCATAGAAAATCCGGGGAATTTTCGCGCTTTCAAATAAAACTTACCACAGTAACTGAAGTTTCACTTGACTTGCTGGAATTGAAGTAGATCATCAAGTCAAGCGCTATAAACTTCACTGTGATCTTTGCTAAAACCTTATTTTGGGTAGAGATGATTTGATCTATGGGCTAGATTAAATAGAATTAGTTTTACAACAAACAACACCTTAAGTAAGGATCTTAACATGCCATTCCTTACAACAACACATGAATAATTATTCAATCCTAAATCAAAGAACACAATTAATTAAGAAACTATTTTTTACTTATCTTATCCATGTCTTCTACTAAATAAATGTTCATACCATGAGTCACATGGTATATCTTTTCAACTACAATAATTGAATCCATGTCAAGGACATTCAAATTTATTCTTAATTAACTTTGACATTCCAACTTTGTTTCCCAACTCCTACCATTAAACCCAGAGAAAGGAGAGAATCATTCATATGCTTATTCTATCCATTGAATAGAACCTAAATTACTATTTAAACCTTGTCCAAGGGAGGTGATTGTTGATACTAACCAATATTATAATAAATTAAAGTCAAGTACTAAACTCTACTTGACCTAGCTCACACTTGATTGTAAACAAGAACCTATTCTTCTAGTTAATATAGAGAGGCAAGTATTGTGATCATTACAACTTGGTAATGATCATAAACCCTAGAGGAACCCTACTTATTTAGAAGAGCTCAACCTAAAGAGGTATACTCAAGTATATGTACCAATACTTGATCTTGGAGAGAGAACCATTGTTATGAGACTAATACTTTGATCATTACAAATTGAGTGATGATCATAAACCCTAAGAGTTTAAGTGAGTGTGTTGAGTTAAGGATTAAAGAAGAGGGATTAGTGAGGAATAAGTGGATCATGTCTAATGCATGATCTTACCTTATAAATTGAGATGATAAGTTAAACCTATATATGTGAGGTATAGATCTCATTCTTCCCATGAAATAATAAGTGAATCAATAGTAGTTAACCAAACCAATCCTCATGCCTTGTGTAGTATTACTATTGTATTTAAATCTTGCCTATCCAAAAACTTAAGACAAACCTAGCATTGCCTTGATACAACAATTCTACCTAAGTGAGGAGGATAACCCTAGCTACTAAAACATAATCAAGCTTATACCATATTTGAATCCTAGTTGTGTATCACATTGGTGATCACTACTTAAACCCTAAACTACATTTGAATTCCAACCCATGGATTAACTTGGATTATAATTAGAACCCTGCCATACCTCATGCCTATTCAATACTTCAAAATAGTGAAGTATTCCCAAAACCATAAACCTTGTCATATGGAACTAACCCACATAAAATATTATGTCCCCACTTGTGTATCATGGATCACAAGGATAAAACCAAGCACTACTAGAAAAAAGGCTTTCAGTGGCGCACCACATATAGCCATCAGTGGCGCACTAGTGGTGCGCCACGGTTATCACGCCACTGCTAACACATAGTAGTGGCGCACTAGGGGTGCGCCACTACTAGCCTGGATACCTGTGGCGCACTGCCTGGTGCGCCATTGACATGCCCTCCGGTGCGCCACTACTACTCCAAAGTGGTGCGCCACCGTTGGTCGAGGCGGTGCGCCACCACCGTGTAGAAGAGGTGCGCCACCGCTACCGTCTTGCGTGCGCCACCGGTCCGGCTAGTAGGTGCGCCACTGCTCGTGTGAGTACGTGCGCCACTTCCCTCTCCGGGACGTGCGCCACTGCTACTTATCCTGGTGCGCCACTGCTAGTCTCGGAGAGGATCACAGGGCGGTGCGCCACTGGATCCGCAGCAGTGCGCCACTGCTACTTAGTGGTAGTGCGCCACAGATGGTCCACTAGTGCGCCACTGCTAAGATTTCGAATTTTTTTTGTATCTTGGCAGGTATTTATACAGGTTGTATATGACAGTACAATAGCACAATACAGGATATATAACAGCATATAAACAACAAGCACAGCTTATCCATACATAGTTCTTCACATTAGCCCCACATGATTCACAAGCATTCACATTAGAGGTTACAATGCAAGTTACGGTGTTACAAGTCACAAATGAGCTAGTAGTGGCACAAGGTCGATCATCTAAACTAGCATCACATAGAAGAGAGCTAGAGTCACTACTAGCACCGTCCCGATGAAAGTGGTCTTCATCCGGTTCCTCCTCCGCTCCGTCCTCTCTCCCGCCGGATAGCGTGCGTATCTGTCTTCGGCCTCCGCTCTAGTGGTGTACCCTTTGTAGCTGTTACCGCTAAAACGGTGAACCTGTCTCCGACACTCCTCCCAGTCGTTGTAGACTCCAGGAACCTTGCCCTTGTACATGACATACCACGTCATATATGCGTACATATGCACAAGCCAAAGAAACATTAGTGCACGCTCATAGATGTTTGCAACGAATAAGAGCAAACTCAAAAACGATCCAAGTAGTATGAACTAAAAGGCATGCCTCATACATTGTTGGTCGGAACAAATATTAACATTTAGGGACGGAGTAAGTGAAACCAAGTAGGATGCACAAGAGATTGATACTTGTGTCATCGCACCAGGTTCACTTACCCCTCCCCCAAGTGTATAGGTGACCAACATTCTAATCATCGGCATTTTGAGATACCAAAGCAAATGGAAGAATGACAAGGGCCTCATACTTTGTCAGTCCAAACAAATATTAACATTTAGGGAAGGCGTCGGTGAAACCAAGTAGGATGCACAAGAGATTGATACTTGTGTCATCGCACCAGGTTCACCGACCCCTCCCCAAGTGTATAGGTGACCAACATTCTAATCATCGGCATTTTGAGATACCAAAGCAAATGGAAGAATGACAAGGGCCTCATACTTTGTCGGTCAAAACAAATATTAACATTCCGTGATGGCGTAAGTGAGGCCATGTAGGATGCACAAGACATGGATATTTGTGCCATCACACCAGGCTCACTTACGTCACCACGGAGTGTACAAGTGACCAACCATTCTAATCATCGGCCAATGCAATTAAGAAGTGCCAACTCAAATAAGAAACAAGTAGCTAGTATGAACTAAATGGAATGCCTCATACATTGTTGGTCGAAACAAATATGAACATCCCGGGATGGCGTCAGTGAGGCCAGGTAGGATGCACAAGAGATTGATATTTGTGCCATCACACCAGCCTCACTGGCGACACCCCGGAGTGTACAGTTGACCGAACATTCTAATCATCGGCACTAAAATGGAAGAAAGAGCATATGCGTCATACATTGTTGGTCAAAACAAATATTAACATTCCGTGACGGAGTCGACGAGACCAGGTAGGATGCACAAGAGATTGATATTTGTGTCATCACACCAAGCTCGGCGATGCCTTCACGGAGTGTACGAGTGACCAACCATTCTAATCATCGGCATTCCGAAAAACCAAAGCAAATGGAATGACGAGGGCCTCATACATTGTTGGTCGAAACAAATATGAACATCCCGGGATGGCGTTAGTGAGGCCAGGTAGGATGCACAAGAGATTGATATTTGTGCCATCACACCAGGCTCACTAGCGACACCCCGGAGTGTACAGTTGACCGAACATTCTAATCATTTGCATATGCAAACAAAATTAACGACCAAATCAAGTGCGGAAAACGATAGAGCCATATATATAAGTTCACAAACATAGCCGAACTAGTAATTAAACAGACATGCAAGTAAAGTGCTGGATAAAGTTTATTACAACGAAGCTCGTCTTTAGCTCACAACTACATAACTAGGCTCGCACATCAAGACTTTCTCGGAGCGTGGATAAAACCGCCGCCTTTCTTCAAGCACATCCATGAGCGGTAGTCGTCACCCTGCATTTGGAGCATTGTGTCTATGTCATCGTTTGACGGGCCGATAGCCGGCGAAGAACTCCCCGCGCTTCTAACGACATCTTGATGGATGATTTCACAAAACTCTACTTGGATGCGGAAGAAGTCTTGCTTGATGCCGTCGTCGTGGACCCGCGCCAATTTGTTGGCCCAGCTCTCCGAGATGCTCGGTAGCGTAAGCTGCTGCTGGTCCCGTATGAACTTATCCATGTGATAGAGGGCGTAGTAGGCATCCTTGTTACTAGAAGGCGGCTTCTTGACGCAGGGAAACTTTGTTTGGTGCTTGAACACATGCTTCCCGTACCTAACATTTGGCCTCTGCATGTTGCCTTTCGCTTTGACATAGGCATTGAGAGCATCATCAAGTACGCTCTTGACATTCGTGTAGTCCGTGGTTGACTTACCGTCCGCATCGAGGTATGTGGCCACGGAATGTTTCGGGGTTATGGAGATGAGTGTGCAGGTTTTGTCTCTGCGTAGAACACATAATGTTTAAGAACATGACGATTGAAATCTAAAAAAATCATGAGTTAAGACCGGTACGGTGAGGGGGTGACTTACTCGGGAAATACAGGCAGGAGGATGTTACACTTCTTCTGGTTCGCTAGAAAGAAGTCTTTGAGGTATCCACTCGCGACTGCCCGGTCTCCGGCGGTGGCCAAGTGGACGGCACGCATGTAGAAGGGGTCGGCTATCGCGATGTCCGGGATGTTGTGTCTAATGATCCGCATCGCCTTGCTGAGCGAGTATAGGCGAATGAAGGTGTAGTGCAGCGGATAACCGTTCAGCATGGCAAAGATGTCATCATACCGCAGGAAGATCTTCTCCGCGAAGCCACTATCGACAAAGCCATGGCCCGAGGGCACCTTGGCAATATACACTCGGGTATCCATTATCTTTCTCCCCGAGACGCCGCTCCTCCATAAACTGAATACCGTCAACCGGAGATCGCATAGGACCGGGTGCAGCATCGTACAATCTTTGAATTAGCATCCGCTCACCCGACACATGCACCCTCGCCTCGATATTCTTGGGCACCGGTGGCCCGTCCCGAGCACGGATAGGTGCCGGCTGGCTGGCAGACTTGTCGTCCTTCTTCTTTCTTTTCCGTCCCTTCGGCTTTATATTTACTGGGACTGCATTCTCCTCTTCGCAAGCCTTCTTCGGTGTGTTAGGACTGATAACACTTCTCACCTCGGCTATCGGCTGAGTCTCGGTGAAGTCGGCAGCTGGAGGCGTCTCCTGAGAACTGAATAGGCGCCGCTTGTTGCAATAGGTTTTCCCCTCGGCGGCAGCTTGAGAGGGTTGGCTACTGAGATCGTAGTCCATCACCCCAAAATCGAAGTTGCAGTCCAGTGTTGGCGAACGTATTGTCCTCGTCCGGACCATCGTTCGGATCCCGTGCCATATGCATGTCCTCGTCGGCCGATGGCGGCACCGTTGGGGTGGTCTTGCCATGGCTTGGCGCCGGCACGGCTTGGGGTGCTGTCCGTGGGGTGGTGTCGCCGCCCCCAAACGAATCTGGCTCTTTGGCCAAACCATGGACCAATTGAAGCATTGGTGGAGGGTAAGGACCTCATCTGCGTCGGCGCCTTGGGGTTGAAAGGGAGGTACCACGTCGTCGTAGCCACTAAGCACCCGAACCAGTTGAATCCTATACACGTCGGGTGCCATGGGTACACCGTGTAACTGGCGGTTGCTCGGTTGAACGATTTTGGCCTTGGCAACATCGATCAACTCGCCGTTCACAAAATGCCGGAGAGTGCATGGGACGTCGGCGGCGGCACCCTGCGGAAAACATGTAGGGCGTTAGGGATGGCTAGCGTAGTCAAAGGCAAGGATATGGAAGTCATCGGAGACGAGGGTTGGTTACCGTGATGGCGTCCAGCTCGGCTAAGGTCGAGGCACCGCCGGCGGCGGGCGTGCCACTGATGGAGTGGCCGCTTGTTGGCGCGGTGCCGGCGGCGTATTATCCGCAGCGACGGGTGCATTGAGCTGAAGTAATGGCGCCGCGGGAGACACCAAGGTTGGCGCCGCGGGAGCCACCAAGGTTGGCGCCGCCGGAGCCACCAAGGTTGGCGCTGCGGGAGCCACCAATGCTGGCGCCGCCGGAGACACCATTGTTGCCGCCTGCGGACTCACCGATGGCTCCACGTTGTGGGAGTTGCTGCCCGTGAAACTGAGAACCGGGGGAGGCCCCTTTTTTCCTCCCCTATACCACGCGTCCAGACCGGCAACCAAGGTAGGGATGATGGAGCTAAGCGTCGTGCCCACTTGGTCCTCCACTTGCCGTCGTTGCGTCCTCTCGTTGGGTCTCCACGATATGTTGCACTTGTTGCCGCACTTGCTCCTGGACCAATGTCGGGATCTGCGCAACTTGTGCCTTGAGCTGTGCGACCTCCTTCTCATCGATGGTGGCCTTTTTCTCCCTTTTTCCCGACTTATAGTATTCTGACCATTTCATAGAGCATCCTTCGCCGACCACACGACCAGCCGACGTCGGCTTACTCAATGGATCCCTCTTCTTGTGGGCATTCAACGCCCTATTTAAAGGGTTGTCCCAAGGGGCACACTCGCGAGGAGCTCGTGGACCCCGCGCCGCTACTAGCTTCCTTTTCACTTTCCGCAGCAACCTCCTTAGCCTACGGGAGGAACATGCATGAACCATTTAGAAATTTGGATTCATCAATAAGAATGCAACCATAAAGGAGCTAATTAAGCGGGTGCATTCCTTACCAGAAGAGCCTCAAACTCCTTCACATCCGGAGTGGTGGTGAGCTCCTTTGTTTCCGGGTCAAGACGGTACCGGGCCAGGAGAAAGTTCCTGGTTTGCTTGTTTTTGTATTGCGGAAAGAGGGGCTCGAGGCCGTTCTTCACACGCTCCTCATCCGCGGCGTCCCATTTCGGTTGCGCCACCCTAAAACCGCCAGGACCAAGTTTGTGGGTGCCTAAGTTCAGTTTTCGCATGTCCTTCCCCCACTGACTAGAATCCGACGTTGACTCGCTCTCGCACTTGATCTTGAAATCAGCGTAGTCTTGCTCGGTGATCGAGGGATTTGACTCCTTGATCTTCTCGTAACTCTCACCATTATTAATCATTTTCTTCACTCGGTTCCTCCAACTAGCGAGGGCGGTGCTCATCTTCGTGAGGGCGACATTGTGCACTTTGTTCCGCATGAGACGCTTTTCTGAGCAGTCCACCGGGAACTCGTATCGTTCGTGCAGCTTCTGGAAGAGGAGGGTGCGCAAATTCGCTCGGTCAGGATGCCCGAGGTTCTCGGTGTTGATCGAGACCGTGCTCCGGAGGATGCACCCGAGTTGGGCAGCGTAACCTTTGACTAAATCGGGGGCGCCGTTGGAAGCCCGATGGCGTTCACTTCGGTGAATGCCTCGCTTCACGGTGCTGAGCACATTCGGGCGACGCTCCCTCCGTAGCTTCTTCGGTGCGCCGGTGTCATCCTCGCCGGCACCATCCGTGGTGTCATCCTCGGCGGCACCATCAGTGGTGTTATCCTCGGCGGCATCGTCCGCTCGGTACTCTGGATCGGTGCCATCATCCTCGCCGTCGTCGCGGTGAGGTTGTGACTCCATCACCTCCATTTCATCGGTTAGCATCCGTGAATGGCTTGCTACCGCTGCCGCCGGCCTCTTCGTTGTTGGCCATGTTCGAACTAAGTAGGAAAAAATGCATAAAGTTAGCGCAAGAATTCACGGAAAAATTGGGCATGACCTATGCTAATTTATGGACATATGAGTGCCTCATTTTCGCCGAAACGGAAATGAATCAACATTTCGGCGATAGTGGGCAACTCCGTCGATCCCCGCACAAGAAAATGACACCATATACACCAGGAAAAACTATCCACCAGCTGAGCACCATGGCACATATACAATTGTTCCTCCATATACTACACCATGGCACATATACAATTGATCCTCCACCAGCTGAGCACTCAACAAAGATGCATCAGCTAGCTATATGCATCAACTAACCATGGGCATAAATCAAGCAGCAAGCAGCAACTAGCAGCAGCAGCAAGCAGCTAGCAAGCAGCAAGCAGCAGCTACAGCTAGCAGCAGCAGCAAGCAGCAACAGCTAGCAAGCAGCAAGCAGCTACAGCTAGCAGTAGCAGCAAGCAGCAACTAGCAAGAATGACAAGCAGCTAGCAAGCAAGCAGCAGCCTAGCTAGCAGCAGCAACTAGCTAGCAGCAAGAAGCAGCAAGCAGCAGCGAGCTAGCAGCTAGCGGCAGTACCAAGCAGCATCAAGCTCACCGTGAGTCGCGTGGAGTCTCTGAGAGGTGAGTTGTTGCTCCGGGTCGAGGAAGATGCGAGGGCGGCGGTCAGGTGCTCAACTCTGCCTTGAAAAACATAAAAATAAAAATTCAGTAAGCTTGTTCATGGTACCGTGCAGGTTCAAACAGAGAAAATCAAAAGGAAACCCGATGCTAATTAAACTTTGTCTTGTGTGCTGTCATTTTTATGTCGTGCAAATGGCTACAGGGCTACACATAAGCAGAACATAATGCTTTATGGTCTAGTGCACAGAATATGAGGCATTCATCCAGAACAACAACATTCATCCAAAGAGATCAAATGTTCCGAACATAGCCTCATTATTTTGCTTCGAGATAACTAATACCGCTAATATTTGGCATATATCCAAACTGCAAGCGTAAAGCAACCACATTAAGGCTAAGCACTAACTAGCCGATGTTTATAAGTTTGTTGTTAATGTTTACATGGCAGTGTACTCGTAATGACCTTGCTTTACTATTCGCAAAAATAAAATGACCTTGCTTTACAACCGTAGAACAACTAAAAATAAACTTGACACATATATACCGTAAATAATTGCCTATATAAAAGTGCGGGTGTAACACAGGGAACACCACATGTCAACCAAACAGCTGATAACCCCAACCAATCTATCTAGTATATTTGCCAAATGGAACAAACATAGAAATACCCTCAATCTATCTAGTACAACGTGCTCTCTCGTTTAGTTTGCATTTCGGAGTCTATATTTTGCTTAAAAATACATTTTAGAATTCCACCAAGAAGACAAGCCTCATTGCAAACAGTTTTGAAATCCTCCCCAAGCAAAGTTCCCCAAGTAAAATTGTCCATTACACATTGGGGATTCATACATTCAGTATGCGCCAGACTTAGTGTAAGTTGCATTTCCAACTAGAATGAGGAATATTGCTACAAGATGCATACGTAGTTTCAATAGTCAAATTGTTTCAATAGTGAGTTGTACTCGGATATGTTTCAAATGGATTCTTATAAATTCTTCTTGGTCACGTAATTTCTTCTACAATATTATTTTGCTTCAGCTTAGCACTCGTAGTACCTATCATCAAATGAATTGATAGTAAATTACTTTCGGGTTCAGCTTACACCATAGCAAAATAGATGTGCATTACACTAACTAACCGCACCAATGAATGCCGGTGCTCAAGTCATATAAAGAAAACTAAGCTAAACTCAAATGTTTGTGTTTTTCTCTCAAAAATATACAGAGCATCTTGCCTAGTCAATTTAGTAAGCTATATTGTTTCATCTAAACTATGAAGGAGAGGCATTTGATGCAGAAGCATAATGACGTAAGGAGGAGGTGGCTCACCCGCACGTAGAGGAACAGGTTGGCGACGAAGTTGCTGGGGTAGCCGGCGTCGGTCGCGGTGGCGCAGGTGAGCACGGGGTTGGCCAGCGCAGCTCGATGGGGCGGAGTTCGAAGGGGCTCGATTCGGCGAGATTGAGAGGATCTGCGTGGGGGAGAGAACGTGAGGCGGGTGGGGATCGAGGTGAATCGAGGGGGAGGCGGCCGCCATCGAGGGGGACGTACCTGCGTGACGTCGGAGATCAAGATCGAGGGGTCGTCGGTGACGATGCAGAGGAGGGCGTCGCCGGGGTGGCGAGGAGAGGAGGGCGTCGCTCGTGTCGCCGGTGAGGTGGCGTCGGAGAGGAGGCCGCAGTGGTGAATGGGCGCAGGGCGTCGCCGGCGGAGAGGAAGAAGGGGAGGGGTGGCAGCGCGGGGACGGCGGCGTCGCTCGGGGAAGAAGGGGAGGGGTGGGATCTGGTCGGGACGGGGGAAGAAATTGGGGAAATTTCTAAGTCCCCCGACGCCTTAGCAATAGCGCACCTCTCGGGGTGCGCCACTATGAGGCTTAACAATGGCGCACCTCTAGGGGTGCGCCACCGCCTCTTTATGTCCGGGTCAAAAGAATAACGCGGGGGGATTGACATATCCCGCTTAGTACCGCACCGGCTCTGTCTCTGATTGGTTTGTGCCAAACCCCTGCCGGCCAGGTTCGAACCCTGGCGGCCCCATTTTTTTTCCTTTTCTTTTTAAATTGATTTAACACTATAATAAACATCCAAAATAGCATAATACACCGAAATAAAAGGCATAAATAATTATAATTATGTAGAATATTTAAAATACTATAGAATCTAGAAAATATCCAAAAATATAAATTATATGTCTATTTTGATCGGTACAATGTGTAGATTAACAATATGACATCCATTATTCATACAAGAAAATGATACATAATTATCTTTTCACAATCTTCTTGCCCTTCTTTCTCGCGGTTGAATAATTTAGCCCCGGAACTCCTAGACTTCTTCTCTTGAATGGACGGCCTTTAGGTAGGGTGGTCCTCGCTTCTTCTTGTTGTGTATGGTTCTTCATCATCGTCGTCGTCATCTTCCATCTTCGGATCGCCGTACTCGGTCAAAGTCTAGCTCGTTGGCGGCTCCATCCATTCCGACGATGCTCCTTTTGCCTCTCCTCACGACAACACGGCTGGGCTTTTGCGGGTCGGTAATGAAGAAGCATTGGTCCACTTGGGAAGCTAGTACCCATGGCTCATATTTCGCGGTGACCTTTGCGCCCGCCGTCTTGGATTTGGCTTCGGGTATAACCATGGTGGTGAAATGCCGGTCTTCTTTTATGACGTTCTTGGCCCACCTGACACGGAACATCGGCACATTCTCTCCGGCGTAGCTCAGCTCCCACATCTCCTCGATCTTTCCGTAGTATCTCTGCTTGACGTCACCGGTGTAGGACTCCATCGTTACCCCGGAGTTCTGATAATAGCTCTTCATGTCCTTTTCCTCGGTGTAGAATGTGTAGCCGTTGATATCGTACGCCTGAAATGTCATCGGGTTGTGTTCGGCGCCCTGTGACAAGGCGAATATGAGTTTTTCTTCCGCAGAAGAATCCTCGTCTATAGGGTACGTCGGCATCTTGTCCTTGAACCACCGCGTGAAGGTTGAGTTGTGCTCTTTGATTATATCTCCGTCCGTCCTCTGTTGGCCCTGATCACTGTACGTCTTTGCGATGAAGATTTTGTGCTCTACCACCCAAGGATCGACCACGTCTATGTGTTGTAGCGCGACTAGGTTTGCTCTTTCAAAGTCGGCGATTCGACCCTTGAAGTCGACATGCATTTCGCGGCTACCGTCGCGGTGACCCCATCCAGCGAGCTTCCCGAGATGCCCGTTTACGGGCAGGCCAACGGGGTTCTCGATTTCTAGATAACTCGTGCGTAAGGAGATGCACTCTTCGGTCGAAAGCCCTTGGCTATGCTTCCGTCTGGACGTGCCCTGTTGCGAACGTACCCTTTGATGACACCATTCATCCTTTCGAACGGCATCATGCTGTGCAAGAACGTCGGCCCCAGTTGGATGATATCCTCCACGATATGTACCAGTAGATGCACCATAACGTCGAAGAAAGCGGGCGGGAAGTACATCTCAAGCTCGCACAGTATCACCACGATCTCTTCCTGTAGCCTTCTAAGTTGCCTCACGCCAACAGACTTTCGAGAGATGACGTCGAAAAAGTTGCATAGGCCAAAAGCGTTTCACGGACGTGCGCGTCCATGATCCCACGGATTGCAACCGGAAGTATCCGCGCCATCAGCACGTGACAGTCGTGAGACTTCATCCCGCTGAACCTCTCGCTTCGCTTTGTCTAGGTACTGCTTATCTTCCCCGCGTAACCGTAGGGAAGTTTTACTCCTAGGAGACGATCGAAAACCGCTCGATCTCCTTCTGACTTAGAGTGAAGCACGCGGGGGGGGGGGGCAGTAATATTCAATCTTTTTGGCATTTTTGCCCTTGCGACGACTTTGCGTGTCCTCCGCCTCATCATCGTCATCGTCAACATCATCATTAGGGCGTCCCGCGTGAAGCTCCTCCCTGATCCCAATTGATTGCAAGTCGTACCTTGCTTTCGGCCCATCTTTGGTCTTCTCTGGCATGTTGAGGAGGGTACCAAGCGGACTCTCGCACACGTTCTTCGTGATGTGCATGACATCAAGGCTGTGAGGCACACGGAGGATCTTCCAAGTACGGCAAGTCCCGGAAAACGCACCTCGTCTTCCATACCTTAAGCAGCGGCTCCGGCGCCTTTTGCTTCTTTCCCGGCGGTGGGCACTCTTTCCAATTTTTCAATAGCTCGTCTATTTGCTCGCCGCTCTCGTACGTGGCCGTCTTCGGGGTTCGTCTTCACCATCGAACGGATCCTTGCGTTTCCTCCATGCGTCGTCCTCGCGAAGCCACCTTCGATGTCCCATGAACACCGTTTTCGAGGACCCGGGATCTCTATCTAGCTGGCGGTACGTTGTGTCGTCCATGCACCTTACGCATGCATTGAATCCGTGGACCACCTGCCCCGCGACATATCCGTAACCGAGAAAGTCGAGCACCGTCGTGAGCAGTGCGGCTCTCATAGGGAAATATTCTTCCGCGGCGGCGTCCCACGTATTGGCAGACGTGTCCCATAGCGTGGCTAGCTCCTCTTTCAGAAGCCCCATATACAGATTGATGTCGTTCCCTGGTTGTTTCGGCCCTTCAATTAGCATACTCATTTGAATGTACTTCCTCTTCATGCACAACCAGGGGGAGGTTGTACATCCACACAAACACGGGCCAGGTGCTATGCGTGCTGCTCCGGCTGCCAAACGGATTGACTCCATCGGTGCTCGCGCCCAGCCTTATGTTCCTAGGATCGTCCCCAAATTCTCGGGTACTCGAGGTTCAACGCATTCCACCGGCTAGCATCCGAAGGGTGTCTCAACATCCCGTCCTTTTTCTTTTCTTCGGATCATCTCGCGTCATCTTCTCCCTTCCTCATCTCCGCATGCCGGCGCATTAGCTTTGCTTGCTTAGGATCCGCGAAATACCGCCGCAGACGAGGAGTGATTGGAAAGTACCACACCACCTTCCGAGGAGCTTTCTTCCCCTTCTTGTACCGACCGACGCCGCACTCCGGACATATGGTACACTCGCGTGCTCGTTCCGATAAATGATGCAATCGTTCAAGCACACATGGTATTTCACATGCGGTAAATCCAGAGGACACACGATTTTCTTGGCCTCCTCGATACTAGTCGGACACGTGTTACCTTTGGGAAGACGTTCTCGCCGTAATGACATGTTGTCGTTGAAGGATGTGTCGGTCATTTTGTGCTTTACCTTCATCTCCACAGCCATGAGCGTTACTTTCAGGCGGGTATCCTCCGGCCTGCATCCTTCATACAATGGAGTAACAGCGTCTACCTCCAGTTGATCCATCTTGGCTTTCTCTCGGGCGGCAGCTCTTGCGTTACTCGTCTTCTTGAGAAGCAGCTCTTGAAGATAAGGGTCCTGCACCCAGTCCATCGACGATGGTCCATCGTCTTCATCTTCATGATCGTCATGATGACCTCCATCTTGATCTTCCTCATCATCAGGTCCAGGATCTCCTACATTGTGGTCATCATCATCTCCGGGATCTTCTACATCCTGATCATGCCCGAGATCTTATACATCCTGATCACCTCCTTCCTTACTTCTTGTTGAATTCCCATGGACAAATTCATAATCATCTTCGTCGCCTTCCCACCGATAGCCATCCATGAAACCACGCATGAGAAGGTGGTCCCGCACCATATCGGCTTTAGGGTCCATAAGGCTCGTTAGCTTGCATCTTCGACACGGACATCTTATCTCCTTTTGGTTATTTCTAATCATCTCGGCTGTCGCGGCTTTCAAAAACCTAGCCACAACGCCTTCACTCATCATGCGGACCATGGTCGCTCGCGGATATAGAGAAAAATGGATATCTTAGCATACCAAAAGAAAATTTTGGCATGACCTTCCCTAAAAATCGGACATGTATATGCGTAGTATGCCCAACATTCGCCGAAACGGAAATGAATCAACGTTTCGGCAAAATATTGGCAACTCCATCGCATTTCAAATCCCCGCAAACAAACACATGCATGCAACACATGTGTGGATCGGAGGCTTTGCATATACAACACATGTGGAGGCTTCGCATACAACACACATGCACGTGAGACGCTTTTCGCGCATGCGCACACAATACATGAGCTTCGCATAACATATGTGCACACACACGTGTGTGTGCAAGACGATCGGAACCGTTCACACACAAAGCATAAAACCAACAAAGTTATCGATACGGCGAGACCTAGAGTGTTGGATGAGGTAAAAAGTTGAGATTGAGTAGGGTATTGAGCTAAGAAAGCTTCACCATTACTTACCTATGAAGAAAATTAAGTTTACCAACTTAATTTTGGTGAATGAAGAGGTGAAAATGAGGTGGGAAGGAGGGGCAACACGACCAGATCCAGATTTGGTGGGAGGTGGTGGTGGAAGAGTGTTTGGGGAAAGTGGGTGGCACATGTGAGTGGAGGGTGAAAAGCAGAAATGGTCCCGTGTTAGCGGTGGCGCACCACCTAGCCGTGCGCCACCGCTAGGGTGACATAGCAATGGCGCATCTGCTAAGTGGTGCGCCACCGCTCACCCGGTACCTGTAAACCCACGCCCCCGCCCAACTTAGCAGTGGCGCACCATGTCGACGGTGCGCCATAGCTAGTAGTGGCGCACCACGCAAGGCGCCATTGCTAAAGCCCTCATCTCTAAAGGGCCCCGGCCACCTCCTAGCAGAGTGGCGCACCACAAAGCCATGCGCCATAAGTAAGCAAAGTAGCAGTGGCGCACCATGGAGACGTGCGCCACTATTAGTTTTGGGTAGGAGCTGGCCTCCTGCCAGGAATTAGTAATGGCGCACCACAAACAAGGTGCGCCACTACTACATTTGTAACAAGTGCCCCACCATTTTGTGGTGCGCCACTGCTAAGTAGTAGTGGCGCACGGCCATCATGGTGCGCCACTGAAGTCAACCTTACGGCTAGGCCTTTTCCTAGTAGTGAAGCCATATATACCTAAGGACTAAATGCCATTTGGTGAGTAGAATGAAACCAATACCCTATTCTACTTTGTTATCCAAATACTTTGCCTAAGTGAACCAAATGAATAGTATTTTATAAAATAGCATCACCTCAACAAGAGAGTTAACTATGATGAGTTTAGGATTCATTTTAAATAATTCAAGCAAGAGTTGCTAAGCAAGATTATTTAACACAGAGTGAAGCCAACCATATTCTTAAACTTTTGGAAACAATTCTTCACATAAAATCATGGACCAATCCACTCTCATTGCCAATAATTTTAAACTCTAATTATAATTATAATATGTGCACAAACCATATTATGATGTACTAGTCAAACCTAATAAAGTGTTCACCAAGCACATGTTATAATTTTCAACCATTCAAACAGATTGGTTCCTAAATAAAAAGGAATAGAGATAAACATTTAAACCATATCCATTTTTTAATTTAAAATGCACTTTACAATAACACCAAGTCAATCTGACGTGGGCATAAACCTTCGGGTACTCGACATTGCCATACCCGGTGCAAACTATGAAGCTGGACTAGCACAAAGACTCGACAAGCTGGACCCGCAAGGAATATCAACTTGGACTACAAGGAAAGAAGACTCCAACACGAATCCTACTAGGACTCTTGTAAACCCTAGCTTGGCTGATATATAAAGCCAGGCAGGGGCACCCCTTAGGGACAGACAATCAGAAACATAATTTTAGAGGCAACATGCCTAAACACCGCAACCCGCGGATTAAAACTAGACTAGATCCAACAACTCCGCCTACGGCGGCCCCCTGTATACATATATTCATATAGTGGATTGCTAGCAGGACGTAGCGACCCTCCACCGCGGGGGCGTGAACCTGGGTACGTCGTGTACCGCCTTGCTCCCGGAACTTCCGTCGTCGCCTTTCTCTAAAACCCAAGCCCCTCATGGTGGGCATTGCCGAGGAACCGCCTCGTCAATTGGCGCCGTCTGTGAGAATAGCGACGCTGGATTTTGTCATCCGGGCGGGATCTATCGTCATCGTCAACATCTAACTTGCGTCTAATTGGCGTTACTATTTTCTTCATCGGCTTCGGGCCGAGTCAGCGAAATCAATCGGTGCAACCGATCTGTTTTATCGGATTTCGTCGGGTTCCACGTAGTACAACTCGACTGATTATTGCTGGTTCTTTTACTTCAACCGATAGACGTCGAGTGAAGCTCCCAAGGCAGAGCAAGGAAAGACAGTTCAAGGACAGCAGCAATGTCACGTCACGTACTTAATCAATTCCAAAGAAGCCTAATTCTACCCGGGCAGGCCCTCCACGCCAAGCAGCGCAACAGAAACAAGGCTGGACTGAAACGGCTTATTTTCGCACGGGCTAACATCAACGGGCGACTACTCTTGAAGGATGAATCAGTTAACTGCTGATGCATTAAAAATATTTCCAATTCCTTCTGCGGCCTCGACACTGGTGACGCCGCTACAAGGACGATCGTGGATCAACAACGCTCACTCGTCGCGGACCCATCACTTCATCAACTACTATTACATGGGTCCGAATATCCGATACAAAAATATCAGGTTTTTGCGCCACAATATAACTGCGGATTGAAAGAAAGCTTCGACTACCCTGCTCGGCTGACCGCGCCCGCCATCGCGCACTCCTCTTACTCGGGGGTTTGCCCGCCACGGACCCGACATTACGGACCCGATATATTCGGATGCTCGCCCTCAGCGGATCGGCTATGTCAACCGCGTCCCCTTCATCGGCCACGTCAGCTAGGCACCGCGTGGATTATCTTGGATGGCGGAATTATTTCGGCTGCGCCTGCCACATGGGTTATCTCTGGCCGCGGAATTATTTCGGCTGCGCCTGCCGCATGGACTATCTCTGGCCGCGGAATTATTTCGGCTGCGCCTGCCGCATGGGTTATCTCTGGCCGCGGAATTATTTCGGTTGCTCCTGCCGCATGGACTATCTCTGGCCGCAGAATTATTTCTGCTGCGCCTGCCGCATGGACTATCTCTGGCCGCAGAATTATTTCGGCTGCGCCCGCCGCACAGACTATCTTTGGCTGTGCAACTATTTCAACTGCGCCTGCAGAACTAAGTGTTCCTCTTTCTTTCGCCATACCCGATGATTGGGGAGGCGCCATTACATCGTTACCTCCAGTACTCTCGATTACTCGGTGGATTTATCTTCCCCGAATCAGTAGATTTATTTTCTCCATCATCTATGATTACTCGATGGACTTATCTTCTTCGGCTCTGGATATATCTCCTCCCGATGCACTCTCGGGTTGGTGGATTCGTCATCTGGAATATTCAATAGATATCATCTTATTTAATATCGACCCGATGCGATCCCATCGGGAGCGCTGGAATTACTCGGGGGCTCCTGGAATATCTTCGAGCTATTGCGGTTACTCCCGTCGGGAACGCCGGTGTATTGGAATTATTACTCCCATCGGGAGCGCCGGTGTACTGGAATTCGAGAAGATATGAAGACTATTACTCCCATCGGGAGCGCCGGTGTATTGGAATTCGAGAAGATATGAAGACTATTACTCCCATCGGGAGTGCCGGTGTATTGGAATTCGAGAAGATATAAAGACTTCTTATACCTGAAATCCATCTAAAAGCCTCTGAAAATACGAGTGCTGCAATGGACGGTAATCAACGGGGACCTTGCTCTTTTCCTTGCTATAGATGCCTCAAAGAGTGCCGCAAATAGCAAGGATCATGAAGCAACGAAGACCTTGCTCTTTTCCTTGCTATAGATGCCTCAAAGAGTGCCGCAAATAGCAAGGATCATGAAGCAACGAAGACCTTGCTCTTTTCCTTGCTATAGATGCCTCAAAGAGTGCCGCAAATAGCAAGGATCATGAAGCAACGAAGACCTTGCTCTTTTCCTTGCTATAGATGCCTCAAAGAATGCCGCAAATAGCAAGGATCATGAAGCAACGAAGACCTTGCTCTTTTCCTTGCTATAGATGCCTCAAAGAGTGCCGGAAATAGCAAGGATCATGAAGCAACGAAGACCTTGCTCTTTTCCTTTGCTATAGATGCCTCAAAGAGTGCCGCAAATAGCAAGGATCATGAAGCAACGAAGACCTTCTCTTTTCCTTTGCTATAGATGCCTCAAAAAGTGCCGCAAATAGCAAGGATCATGAAGCAACGAAGACCTTCTCTTTTCCTTTGCTATAGATGCCTCAAAGAGTGCCGCAAATAGCAAGGATCATGAAGCAACGGGGACCTTGCTCTTTTTCTTTGCTATAGATGCCTCAAAGAGTGCCGCAGATAGCAAGGATCATGCAACACGTACGAAAACGACCCACGGTCAAAACATACATCGGTTGAAAGCAAAGTTGCACATAAAACGGGTTTAGCAAGACCTGCAACACGAGCTGATCACTCAAACAATTTGCTGACCAACGAATACACATACGCTTAAATGGGCAATTAAGATTTGCTCCTTCAAAATTTGCCAACGGCATTGACACGGTAAAAGTGCATATACATGTACCTACCAAAAAAAACTTACAAACAATGGCATCAACGATGCTCAAGGTGCGTTTTGCCCCTTGAAATAAACAACAATGTGTCAACGGCACCTGAAGAAAACTGTAAACATCGGGTTGCTCGACTTGAATCTACTCACGGTTGCAAGCATCAGTGCCCAAACTCGGGGGCTACTTCCATCGGGAGTGCTGGATGCGCACCCGATGAAATTATCGGCTCCTCTGGGCCATCACCCCAATCATCGGCTCCTCAGGGCCATCATCTAAATCATCGGCTCCTCAGGGCCATCATCTAAATCATCAGCTCCTCAGGGCCATCATCCGAATCATCGGCTCCTCTGGACCATCATCCCAATCATCGGCTCCTCTGGGCCATCATCTCAATCATCATCTCCTCAGGGCCATCATCTCAATCATCGGCTCTTCTGGGATATCATCTGAATCATCAACTCCTCTATCTATGGCATCACCAGAGTCATCGGCATCAAGTTCTCGGAACTTGAAAAAGTCTACGGTGTTTGACTTAGCATTTTTTACACCCTATACATAACTATTTCATATTTATCTACAGGCTCGGGGGCTACTCCCATCGGGAGCGCTAGTCGCACACCCGATAAAAAATATGGCAACTTCACCAACAAAGAAGAATAAAGTTGAAGACATCAGCAATCAAGATCTTCGAGTAGTACAACTTGAGTCTATGCGTGGCTGCAAGCACCCGCCCATAGACTCGGGGGCTACTCCCATCGGGAGCGCTTCGCGCACCCGACCAAAAGCAACTTCGACTCTACATCAAGCATAAGATTCAACAGATGATCAAGACATTCGGCGAAGACAACTTTAGTCCCTGCCCGAAGCTTCACTTCGGCCGGACACTCGGGGTTACCGACGTGGGCATAACCCTTCGGGTACTCGACATTGCCATACCCGGTGCAAACTATGAAGCTGGACCAGCACAAGGACTCGACAAGTCTGGACCCGCAAGGAATATCAACTTGGACTACAAGGAAAGAAGACTCCAACACGAATCCTACTAGGACTCTTGTAAACCCTAGCTTGGCTGATATATAAAGCCAGGCAGGGGCACCCCTTAGGGACAGACAATCAGAAACATAATTTTAGAGGCAACATGCCTAAACACCGCAACCCGCGGATTAGAAATAGACTAGATCCAACAACTCCGCCTACGGCGGCCCCCTGTATACATATATTCATATAGTGGATTGCTAGCAGGACGTAGCGACCCTCCACCGCGGGGGCGTGAACCTGGGTACGTCGTGTACCGCCTCGCTCCCGGAACTTCCGTCGTCGCCTTTCTCTAAAACCCAAGCCCCTCATGGTGGGCATTGCCGAGGAACTGCGTCGTCACAATCATTTATTTAATAGTTGTTTGAACAAAAGGACTATCCAATGAGTATCATCATGAAGTGATATTAATATTCAAGTATTTTAGAATCTGTAAAAACGAAACAGAATTCAATTTGAATTCAAACCAGGAAATAAAAACAGAAAATAGAAAATTGAAAGAAGAAATGGAGGGAAACTTACCAGGCTTACCTCTTCGTCGCAGCCCAACACCACACCAGCCGAAGCAGGCTGACACAGCCCAGACACAGCCCAGCCCAAAGCCACATACCGATTCGATTGCTTTAAGAATCGTGCGAGAAGAAAAACGAGATCGTCTTCTTCCCCGTCGTCGACAGCACAGAGGAGGAGCTCGGCCACGTCCTCGACGAGGATAAGCACGCCCCGGACGTCGTCATACCTCTCAGAACCGAGCCCAACTCCTCTCGTGTCCGAGCCTATCCAAAAGCATCTCGATTCGTGCTCGTTTACAGTACCATTGTCACCGCCACATCTCGGCCGTCGCCGGCGATGAACTTCCTAAATTGACCTCCTCTGGCACTATAAATACCACCAAGAGGATCACCGTGCTCCTCTTGTTCAACTCAGCACCCCATTCCCTTTCTGTCCCTCTCTATCTCTCACTGGAAACACCGCCATGGCCGGCCAGTTCTCCGGCTAGCCGTCGATGGAGACCACCCCGGCGTCTACCAAGTGGCTCGTTGGAAGCGCCTGGCCGCGTAGAGCATCCTGGAGGAGTGTAGCATCGAGGGAAGCCAAGTTGAGGGAGAATTTCGCCGTTCCCTTTCATTCGGGTTCGTTGGGAAACCATCAATCGCCGTCGTCTCCGGCGGCACTCATCGTCGTCGACCACACCAGCAAGTTCACGGTGAGCTTGCGCATCTCTGGACTCTAATATTGTTTCCTGGAACCATCTATAGCTCCGTTTAGCCGTTTCGCCGGAGTGAACCGCCGCGGGACATGAACGCCGGCGTAGCTCCGATGATCCCCTCGCCAAACCAAATCCACCATCGTGTTCAGTAGATCAAGAGGAGTCAGAAACCATCAGTAGTTCTTCCCGGGAGGCCATATAACGGCGGCGCCGTCGTGCGCTGACCGTCGGCGTCTAGTCGCCGGCGAAGCCGACGTGTCCTGTAGGACCCCGCGTAGTCTTTGACTTGTCCACGCCAACGTGGCAGTCAACGTGTATCTTGGTCCCACCAGTCAGTCGCTGCGGGTGTATCTGAACCGGTACGTTTAGTATTTCCAGTTATTTATAAATTCCAGAAAATCACTGAAACTTTGCAAAATTTTATAAAATTCATTTCCACTCAGAAAAATAAGAATAATATATCAAAATGCTCACAAAAATAAACTCTATTCAAATAAAATATAAAACAAAAATGTGTGTCAAAATAAAAATTCACTTATTTTTAACCTTATTAATTATGCCATTTCAATTATTTAAAATACAATTTAAAATCAATAATTAGTGAAATTTCAAAATTAAATTTTAATTATTCAGTAACTAAGTAAAATGTTAAGATTAATTTTATTTATCATATTTGCATTAACTTAATTATTAGTGGTAATTCATAAACCCTAATTTGCAATTTACCATTTACCATTTTCTTTAAATAAGTAATAACTCAAGAAAATATTATAAGCCAATATTATTTTGGTAAATCAAAACTTATTTACTTAAACATCTTTAGTTAACAAGTTAATTATTTTAAACCCTAATAACAAATATTAAACCCTGATTCTTAATTAAACTAAAATAGGAGTTACCCTAATTATTAATTCTTGTGGAAATTAATAAAATGTTAAACCATTACTAATTTTGATTCAAAGTAATTAGTGACCACATTTCAATTGTCAATTATTAGTTCAAGTATTGTATCAATGTAGAAACCCTAGTTCTAATATTAATGAGGACCTTGAACTTATTATTTCATGTGATCATTCCACTTTAGCGAGAACTCTAAAACCCTAGTTATATGTCACATGTGATCATGTGAGATTCATCTATACCTATAGAACCTTAATAAGAAACCAATGAATGCCTGCTTATGATCTACTAGCATAAACCAAGTCACATGAGATTATCATTTCATGTTCCTATTCTTAATTAAAACCTATATGATCCACTAATGTCACCTAGGTATAAACCCTAACTTGTTAATTGGATTAGTACCATTGATCACCAATCCATTATACCACACCATTAAGATCAACCTCAACCATCAAACCCTAGTAGAACCATAATGATAAACCCTAGAACCAATCTTGTATAGTAATACACATCACATGCTCCTATTCCCCTGAACCCTATTCAGGAAGTGATAAACCATCTAGTTTAGAAGCCATTAATCATTACTTAGTGAAGCAAATATGAAACCATAGTAAGCCCTAATAGCTAATTATAGAACCATCTTGATAACCATCCTTTGATATGATGCTTAGAATAAACCATAGCAATAAACCTACCCATACTTGCTATATAGAAACCCCAATCCAAATTAAGAACCAACTAGTTCCTATTTAGTGAAAATAAAGGAATCCAATAGTAAACCCTAGAAAGCCATAGAACCTATATATAGTAGTTCATATTCTTATTTTAACCTGTTCTTCAAAAGTTATTCTTTTGAAGTACAAATGTCAATCAAACCTTAGAAGCCCTATCCTTCTTTGAAATACTCAATATTTCTTAAACAACATGTTCTTCAAAAGTTATTCTTTTGAAGTATAGTATAAGTAATCATCAACCATGATTTGTAGCACTTAAAATTGACAACTGTTCTTTACATATTATTCCACCATATTCTTATGTGTATGATTATTATGATGTCTTATATCACTTGATTATCATGCTAATATAACCAAACCCTAATAAGAACCTTGTTTGAGAACCATTCTAAAAGTGCAACCAACCCTAAAGAAATCTTTACAACTCATACATCCTAAATCTTCGAGGTTAGGTTACGCTCGGGACGATTGCATCTCATACTATGCATTATAGCATCTTTGCCAGTTCTTTAAACATTGTCCTTACCGGACGATGATGGTATTTCAGCATTTGGAGTTCTCACGTATCGAAGCTTTTGCCTGCATAATCTTGCAGTCAAGAAAGGAAAGTTCACCCTTGCTCATGTCAACTTGATTATTTTCTACTACTTTAATGCAAAGCTATATATACTTATCATTCCTGCATCGCAAATAAAATGTTACTTTCCAACTATGAATATGACTATGTGGCTGGCAATGGAACCATGGTATGTGTTGATATGGTGGAGGTTCCATTGCAATGGGTTATATCACCCTAGGATTAATTACCAATGCCGTCCAGTGATTCTAGCGCCGTACAAACCGCGTTGACCATGAGATCTATAATGGCTCGGGGAAGCCAGCCGTATCTTTTCCCTTCGCACGCCAACGGATCGGAGAGCCGGTGGGGTGCCGGAGGCACTGCCGCAATAGGTTGGGAAATCCTTTTAAATCCCCATCCATTAGTGATGATAAGCTCTTCGATCTATGAGGGATTGTCCGGAGTACACCATGAGTAAAGCCGTATTATCGGGGAAGTCTACCGGAGGTGTACGGTTGGACAAAAGGGTGGGTTTGCAGTCGCGGAGAAGGCGGTGTGGGCTTGGATCTTTATACCTGGCCTCACACCAAAGGAAGTGTGAACGGGGGCAAGTCCTCGCGGATGGCAAAAAGGGTGAGATCTCTTGTGGGAAAAGTAACGCACCTCTGCAGAGTGTATCAAATTGTGCTCGTCACTCCTCGTTCCGGGAAGGAACCGCGAACGCGGCAGGAAAGGAACTCCACGAAGTTCTAGTCAACCCGTGAAGACCGACGGGCATAGTTTTCGAATAAAATAAACCTTTTGAAGAAATGTTTATGAAAACTTGCATTGGCCTATGACTTTCCGGTCTATGGCTGTAGCTAGTGCATGATACACCTATTTCCTAATATGAACTTGTTGAGTACGCTCGTACTCATCCCACTCTTAAATCCCCTGCTTAGCTATGGAGGCACCGAAGGAGAAACTACCGTGGAACTCGAAGACAAGGGAGTCAACTGCAACAAGATGAAGAAGCCAATCAAAGAAGTCAATGGAGTCAACTTCTGCATCAGCTAGAGTGGAAACTTAGACTAGTAATAGAAGGTAACATTTCCCTAATCCTAGCACCTAAGTAGCTAGAATTCTATAGCAAGCCAAGTAGCTCTTAAACTTGGGTTAGCAATAAGATAGACTACGAGTCGTTCTTCTGGAGCTTTCTTTGAAGTTTTACCTCACTTCGTAAAGTAAGAGGTCTGTGTTAATCTTATGTAAGCAGTTCATGTGTACTTCTATAGACATACCTTGGACTCGCATATGTTTCGTTGTACCACTCGAGAGATGTAATATGAGTGGAACGGTGTTTCACTTGTGTTATGTCAATGACTTGTGTACTACACCATGCAAGTGGTACGCTGGGTCATCACAGTCTGGTATCGGAGCAAATGCTTTGACCCTAGGATTAAAACCCTTTAAAGGAGACCTATAGGTTTGGTAGTGTCTATAGGAAGTTGTCTTAGCCAAACCAACTACTCTTTTGACTTGAGATGGGTATTCACTTGAGAATAATCCTGACACACTTGAGTCAATCTTTCTTATCTATCTTCCTTAAGTAAAGTTAGTTAGTTATCTTGCTTCATTCCAAATAATTAGAACACCATTGAAGCTTAAGATAAATGGTGGTAGTAGACCACAGTTGGTATACAACACATGGAAGTCCAAAGAGAGGATACAACCATAAGGAAGATATCCTATTGGAAGAAGTATACCAATGCAAGTTATAGTTAAGTAAGAGTCATAAAAAAATGTCAAATGACTGATGTTAAGTAAAGGAGATAAGTTATATGAGGTAGTATATGTCTATGATGAGTCAATCATAGGAGGTAAGGAAGAGTGATAGGAGTTTTACAAGTTTACTTTTCGTGGTAAAGTTGGTAATCATATATGATTCACTTGAGAATCATGATGTGAGGGAATAGAACATCATAAGTACGATAACAAAAGAATGATAAGGAATAAGGATTTAGGGAATAGTTCGAAAGCTTAGGCCTTAAAATCCTGGAAACTGTACCAAGTATGTTAGAATCATAATCCTTAATTTAAAGAAGGCTTATTTAGAGCATATCACATAGAGAAATCCTAGAGTTATAGTGTGACGCCCCGGAACCGGTATCCTGAGGATTCCAGTGATCCCGCCGAAATCCGCACGATATCGATTCTGAGACGCCCTCCGACACGACGTGCGCGACGAATCACACACGTGATGCCAGAGGAATTAACACGAGCGGTAACATTACAACAGGATTACAATAGAGCCCACAAGATACATATATTACAACAACGACTCCAACGAGTCAAGATACAAATATACAATACAAAGATCCAAATCATACAGAAGATCGAATACGTCCGAGTACGGACAAGATACAAATTGGACTAAGAGTCCTGAAGATAACCAGCGGCGTCCATAACCCTGCCCAGGCCAAGCCGGAAGGGTAACCTTGCTAACGTCGTCATCTCGTACTGTCAAAGTCGGGCCATCGGTTGCCGACAAGAGGGAGGAAGCAAAGAGAAAGGGAAAAGGCGAGAGTAAGTACCAAGGAACGAACTCCGGCACGTACTTAGCGAGACTGGAAATGGCTATGCTCGCCGAGCGAGTATAAATATATATCGCCCGGGGCTATATGGTAGGTTTAGCGGCAGCAAAACTATAACCAATAGAGACACACTACAACATCCGTCTACTCAGATAAGATAAGAGAGCGCATAAGGTAACAGGTAAAATACTACACAAACATAACACAGCCAAATACACATATCCCCTTCAACAATTGTGAAGAGGCAATGTAAAAGGCACTCAACGGTGGACAAGTTTTATTAGGTATCGGTTGTAGTAATGCTATATTACTACGCAAGTTATTAGCAAATTATTAGCATCATCATAAAGGTGTAAGTTGTTCTATGATCAAGCTATACAATTCCAAGTCGTCCATAACCGCGGACACGGCTTATCGATAAGATGTACACCCTGCAGGGGTTGCCCAAATGTAACCATACGCATGCTCGACCCACTTACGACAGGTGGATGTCTCACAACAAGACCGTTCCCAGTTCTACAAGAAAGTCTAGGGGGGCCACCCGACTAAGCTACCCGTAACGAAGTCCGGCCGTACTCCGAAGCGGACTCAGGGTTTGCGACGGCGGCTAGGCGTGCGAACCACACGCTTTCGCTAAACGTCCCGCGGGGTACAATACGAGAATATAAACACCCGAAGGCAACAGGAAGTAAACACCCGAAGGCAACGAGTAAGTAAAGCATGGCATACATGGCATAGGCAAATAAAACCAAGGTTGTGGCCCCCTTTTCAACCGACTTGAGAAAAGGTAATGGGTGAGGGGGGTCCCAATAATCGTCCCCACGCATGGGTAGAGCGCTCAATCTCGGAACGAGATAACAAGAACTCGGGTCCTAGGGGACATTAGTGAGTCAAAGTTCCGATGCTTTCGCAAAGGGGCTCACAGATGCCTCTGCTTACAATTTTAGTTGTTAACAATTAAGTAAAGCATGTGTATCTCCAACAACAGATATAGCATGTGATAACCTCCCAACAACCCAACATATCCCGATAACAGATCGAGAAAACAACAGAGCCTAAACACGCCTACGACTCGCAAGGCTCAAACATCAAGCAACGGCTATGGGTAAGGAATGATACATATAGGATTATTATGGTAAACAAGTGGAATAGGACACGTGACTCGATAAAGAATCGCAACATAAGGATAGCAATGCGAGGGAGAGAGTAAAATAGGTGAAGAGAGAGGGCTCGCCTGTGGAAAACTGCAGAAGAACTTGTCGGAGAACTCGTCGTATCTCACACACCACTTCGTGATCCTATCCGGGAAGAAGCAAATGATGGAACACACAACGTATGCAAGTCTTACTACTACGGATAAAGAAGATCCAGCATGTTCAAGATGGTATGCATGGCATAGCAAAGATGATGCGATGCAATTATCCAATTAAGCGGAGTCGGAACCCCGGACAAACAAATTAGAGTTGGAGTTGCATTTACTATCGCCAAAATTAAGGGTTTATTATCATAGCAACATGGCAGGGGTGAGCTACATCAAAGTTAAATGGAACCGGGACAACATATATATAATATCCCACATATTCCATATGTTACATATTAGGTGATAATGCAAACTAGCACGAATTTATATGATGCACGATGCAACAGCAAGCATGGATGGCATATTCATGTTCAGCATATTTTTCTGATCAATTTTCATATACAACACTTTTTATTTCAAGTTACCAATTAAAAGTTATTAACAATATAGTTTTCAGCATTTAAAATATAGAAAACAACTTTTATTAATTGGAAAAGGACCTGGAAACAAGTTCCGGCCAGGGGAGGGACCCCGGGTTGGTTTTGAAGATTTCCAGGGGGTTTTGTTGGAAAGCATCAATGCCAGGGGCTGTGGGTTAGGTTTTCAAAATGGCCAGGGGCCAAACTGTAAAAGGCCAGATTGGATCTGGATCTGGGGGATATTCTCACCAGCGCGGGATCCAGCCAGAGGCGCTGACGGGTGGGGACGAGGGGATGATGTGGCGGCCACGCTGGCGAAGCATGTCTGCACGCCCGGAACCTGTTCGACGGGTGGGCGCGCGCACGGGAGGTGGTCACCGCGGCGGCAAGGCGAGCGCACGGGCGACTGGAGGCGTTCCAGTACGCGTGCTTGGGCTCGTTGGGTGCGTCTCGTCGGTGCGAATCAGGAGGAGGTGGCGCCGCCAGCGGGTGGTCGTCGGAGAGGCGCTAACGGCGAGGATCTGCGGCGGAGGAGAAGCGGTCACACGGTGAGGGGTAGGAAACGGAAGGGAAATAGAAGAAGGAGGTGTCCGGGGGGTGCGTGGGCTCACCCTGGAACTCAACGTGCCGACGGCGGAGCAGAAGGAGGAAAGCGGCGCCGGAATTCGGAGGATTTGGCCGCCGGTGCTGATGGGGAATGAGGTCATCGGCGGCGATTTGGGAGGGCCCCGGCTCGATTGAGCGCAACAGGAGGACGAGGAAAGCGAGACGAAGCCGGCGGTGGTCTTGGTTCGGCGCGGGGTAGCCGAAATCGGCGGATCGACGGCGAGGAGGAGGCGGTGCAGAGGGGCTTCTCCTCTTCTTGTTCGTGGCTTGGAGAGAAAGAAGGGAGGAAGGAAAAGCAGGGAGAGGCAACTGGGTGGTTGCGTGCTGCAGATAAAGCAAGGAGGAGGGGGCTCACGCGCGCGGCGTGGGTGCGGTGCCATGGTGGAGGACCACGGTATCTCTCTCACGCCGTGTGCGTGCTCGGGAGAAAGACGACAGAGGGAAAAGGAGCGAAGGGGTAGGCGGGCCAGGCCGAAAAGAGAGAGGAGGTGGGCTGGGCCGCATCGGGCCAGAGGGGGAGGAAGGAAAAAGGGCTGCTGAGGTGGAGAAGAAGAGAGTGGGCCGGGGGAGAGAGAGGGGTGGGCTGACTCGGCCAGGAAGGAGGAGAGAGGCCCAGGGAAGTGGAGAGGGTTTTTCTATCTTTTAATTTTGAAAACTGTTTTGAAAACCAATTTAAAACAAAACCAGACCAGAACAAAAACATTTGAATTTTGAAACAGTTGAAATAATTTTATTTGTTATATAGTTTTGAAGTTTAGGTATGTGAAAGAGAAAGGATAAAAGAAGGGGGTTTATTATAAACCATATGAGAGGGAAACCGAAAATATTTAGGGTTTATAAAATAGTTTTTATTTTATTTTGTGAAACCATGGATGAGATGCATGCATGATGCCATGATGATGCACAAAATAAAAACACAAGCAAATCTATTAGGGGGTGCTACCCTGGGCCGTTACATATAGGTGGTATATTCTAAACAATCATGTGTTTAGAGTAGACATGTTAAAACTAATTGTATTGTAGGAAGTAGTCCTCAATAGCACATATATATTGTAGCCTATTTTGTTAGTACTTCCAAATAAAACTAGGTTAACTCCAAATATCCCAGGCCATTTTGTTTCAAGTTTGTCTCATTGCAAATGTGCAATTAAGACAAATGTTGAGAAAAATAGTAGAAATTCACGTATTCGTGCTAAGTATCACGACCTAAGCCTATCTTATGTGGTGTTATATATTGCACATCTACACCTGATGTTTAGGGATGTCTTACCCAATTATTATATTCGAGCATATAAGGATGTGTATTATGAACACAAAGCTGAATCTTCTTGGATTTTATTGGATTTTCATTGATTGACTAGATCCATACATGAAGTTTGACTTTGATATGCAAATGCATGTTGCAATATCAAGCTCTTACTTGATGTAATAGGTCTAGAGGGTAAAGGTATTCGTGTGAGGAAGTGATGAATTCTGAAGATTTTGAAGACAAGATGAAGGGTCACTTAAAGAAGGAAGTAAAGTTGTGGGAAGCAACCATAATACTCTACAGGAAGGACCAATAAAACTTACTTCTATCCTTAATCGAGGAGTACTTCAATATGGAAGTATCATGGAAGTGAGAAAGATAGTGAATATGGAGCATAAGAAGTAGAGCTGTATTCATTCTGGAAGAAGGGAATGCAAGTAAAGTCACTTACAATACTATTTTTATAGTGTCAACAAGTGGTTTTCTTGCAAATTAAACCCTGGAAGAAGGAAAATAGATAAGTGAAGTCGTAGCTGGTATAATAAGACCACAGCTGATATAGGATAATCATGAGGAGAAAGTATGTGAAGCGAGGTATATCTTAATTAAAACTAGGTAAGTAGCCACAGCTGGTAAGTAGATATTGACTAGAACCATAACATAGCCACAGCTGGTATCTAATAAGCCACATCTGGTACTAGGTAGTCTGCATCTGATACTAGATAGTCCACAGCCTGAACATTTCTTTACCCTAAAAGAAAGGGGGATTCCGCAGCTAGTATTTCACAGCTGGTATCTCGTGGTTGGTAAATATTTAGTCGGAGGATTCATAATGGATACCCACAACTGTGTGGATACACCACAAAGAATTCTTGATGAGACTTTAGAAAGGTACAAAATATAAACCAGACTTAAACCAACTACCTACCCTTGGAGTTTAATGATTAGAAGAAAGGAAGTTTGAAGATTTTTAGTAAACTCCAAGGGGGAGAGGAAGGCTGAAGGAGAAGTATTTAAATATGATTTGGAGTATGATAGACGAAGAAAAAGGTCTGATCTGGGAGGAAGTACAATCTTATTTTTATAAGGTTGTTGGGAAGTACCCAGATAAAAGTACTCTCAGGAGGATGTCAGACCAGAAGCCAAGGTTCATATCTCGAGGAAGTAAGGGTTAGACCTTAACTTGAGTGGGTAATTGTAATTACTCGAAACCAACAGAACTTAAGTAAGTCTTCGATAATGAAGTTGGAGGAAGAAGATATCGGAGAACAATCAAAGCCTAAGAAGATACTATACGAAGGAGTTTGACCATACAAAAACTAATGATTATTAGAAAGATTCCTTTCATGGAACCTAAAGAAACCAAAAGGAAGATAACTAGTATAAACTAGAAGCCATGATGGGATGGACTAAATGAGTCTAATCCATTCGTAGGACTAAACAACCAGGACCATGCCTATTGTAAATACCTTACTAAGTACCATTACTTTCGTTATGGTAGTAAGGGACAACAATACCTTACTTTAGACAAATCCTTTAGAATTAGGTTTGAGTATCGCAGCTGGTAAATCGTAGTGCCATATTACACCGCAGTTGTATTACCGCAGCTGGTAGAACCAAGCTTTGAGTACCCAAATAGGAAGATGTCACCACAACCATTAGTAAAGTCCATTAACACAATAAGATTTCCTAATCCAAGAATATTTGGAGAGTAAGCCTATAAGTTTAGAGTGTTGGAAGAAATCATAGAATTGAAGAAAGTATCAGTGCCAGACATCAAAAGACTCCGAGAAGGATCTGGACAAGGGATATATTCAACTATATCTAGTGTGATCACCATGGAGTTTGAAAGGATTGTGATCTGTTCAAGTTAGTTCAACATTCCGAAACATGAGAGCGTTTGAACTTCGGGACGAAGTTCAGTTTAAGGGGGAGAGGCTGTAATATCCCAGGTTAAGAGACAATAAAATGAGAGAACACCAAAGTGTGCATTGCATTCATGCATAGAAAATCCGGGGAATTTTCGCGCTTTCAAATAAAACTTACCACGATGAATCGAAGTTTCACTTGACTTGCTGGAATTGAAGTAGATCATCAAGTCAAGCGCTATAAACTTCACTGTGATCTTTGCTAAAACCTTATTTTGGGTAGAGATGATTTGATCTATGGGCTAGATTAAATAGAATTAGTTTTACAACAAACAACACCTTAAGTAAGGATCTTAACATGCCATTCCTTACAACAACACATGAATAATTATTCAATCCTAAATCAAAGAACACAATTAATTAAGAAACTATTCTTTACTTATCTTATCCATGTCTTCTACTAAATAAATGTTCATACCATGAGTCACATGGTATATCTTTTCAACTACAATAATTGAATCCATGTCAAGGACATTCAAATTTATTCTTAATTAACTTTGACATTCCAACTTTGTTTCCCAACTCCTACCATTAAACCCAGAGAAAGGAGAGAATCATTCATATGCTTATTCTATCCATTGAATAGAACCTAAATTACTATTTAAACCTTGTCCAAGGGAGGTGATTGTTGATACTAACCAATATTATAATAAATTAAAGTCAAGTACTAAACTCTACTTGACCTAGCTCACACTTGATTGTAAACAAGAACCTATTCTTCTAGTTAATATAGAGAGGCAAGTATTGTGATCATTACAACTTGGTAATGATCATAAACCCTAGAGGAACCCTACTTATTTAGAAGAGCTCAACCTAAAGAGGTATACTCAAGTATATGTACCAATACTTGATCTTGGAGAGAGAACCATTGTTATGAGACTAATACTTTGATCATTACAAATTGAGTGATGATCATAAACCCTAAGAGTTTAAGTGAGTGTGTTGAGTTAAGGATTAAAGAAGAGAGATTAGTGAGGAATAAGTGGATCATGTCTAATGCATGATCTTACCTTATAAATTGAGATGATAAGTTAAACCTATATATGTGAGGTATAGATCTCATTCTTCCCATGAAATAATAAGTGAATCAATAGTAGTTAACCAAACCAATCCTCATGCCTTGTGTAGTATTACTATTGTATTTAAATCTTGCCTATCCAAAAACTTAAGACAAACCTAGCATTGCCTTGATACAACAATTCTACCTAAGTGAGGAGGATAACCCTAGCTGCTAAAACATAATCAAGCTTATACCATATTTGAATCCTAGTTGTGTATCACATTGGTGATCACTACTTAAACCCTAAACTACATTTGAATTCCAACCCATGGATTAACTTGGATTATAATTAGAACCCTGCCATACCTCATGCCTATTCAATACTTCAAAATAGTGAAGTATTCCCAAAACCATAAACCTTGTCATATGGAACTAACCCACATAAAATATTATGTCCCCACTTGTGTATCATGGATCACAAGGATAAAACCAAGCCATATATACCTAAGGACTAAATTCCATTTGGTGAGTAGAATAAAACCAATACCCTATTCTACTTTGTTATCCAAATACTTTGCCTAAGTGAACCAAATGAATAGTATTTTATAAAATAGCATCACCTCAACAAGAGAGTTAACTATGATGAGTTTAGGATTTATTTTAAATAATTCAAGCAAGAGTTGCTAAGCAAGATTATTTAACACAGAGTGAAGCCAACCATATTCTTAAACTTTTGGAAACAATTCTTCACATAAAATCATGGACCAATCCATTCTCATTGCCATTAATTTTAAACTCTAGCTATAATTATAATATGTGCACAAACCATATTATGATGTACTAGTCAAACCTAATAAAGTGTTCACCAAGCACATGTTATAATTTTCAACCATTCAAACAGATTGGTTCCTAAATAAAAAGGAATAGAGATAAACATTTAAACCATATCCATTTTTTAATTTAAAATGCACTTTACAATAACACCAAGTCAATCATTTATTTAATAGTTGTTTGAACAAAAGGACTATGCAGTGAGTATCATCATGAAGTGATATTAATATTCAAGTATTTTAGAATCTGTAAAAACAAAACAGAATTCAATTTGAATTCAAACCAGGAAATAAAAACAGAAAATAGAAAATAGAAATTTGAAAGAAGAAATGGAGGGAAACTTACCAGGCTTACCTCTTCGTCGCAGCCCAACACCACACCAGCCGAAGTAGGCCGACACAGCCCAGATACAGCCCAGCCCAAAGCCACATACCGATTCGATTGCTTTAAGAATCGTGCGAGAAGAAAAACGAGATCGTCTTCTTCCCCGTCGTCGACAGCTGTTATCACCAGATTTTGGCCAAATCAGGAGATGGGCCGTAAGGGAGATGGGCTTGGAAGATTACATGTGGAAGATCTCTGAAGCGGCCTTGCACGAGGAGTTTGGGTTAGATTGCCCGTGTATCTGTAATATAGTAGATCGCATCTTAGATTAAAAGATAGAGTTTTACCCGTGCACGGTTAGGTGCACGCCTAAATTAGAAAGTCCCCTGGACTATAAATATGTATCTAGGGTTTATGGAATAAACAACAACCAACGTTCAACCACAAATCAATCTCGGCGCATCGCCAACTCCTTCGTCTCGAGGGTTTCTACCGGTAAGCATCATGCTGCCTAGATCGCATCTTGCGATCTAGGCAGCACAAGCTTCTTTGTTGTTCATGCGTTGCTCGTACTGAAGCCTTTTTGATGGCGAGCAACGTAGTTATCTTAGATGTGTTAGGGTTAGCATAGTTCTTCGTATCATATGCTGTCGTAGTGCAACCCTTACGCATCTAGCCGCCCTTACACCTATCTTAGGTGTAGGGGCGGCACCCGCTTGATCATTATTTAGTAGATCCGATCCGTTACGGTTGCTCCTTGTTCTTCAAGGATTAGTTTAATATCTGCAATAGTTAGGCCTTACAAAGGGTTGGAGGATCCAGCGGCACGTAGGGTGTTGTTTGCTAATCCTAGACAGGATGTTCCGGGGATCAACCTCGTGTTGGTTTTTAGGCCCTATCTAGGATCGACTTACGATCACCGTGCGTGGCCGCGAGGCCCAATCGTGAGTAGGATGATCCGATTATGCGGTGAAAACCCTAAATCGTCGTAGATCGCTTTAGCTTTATCTTGATCAAGCAGGACCACCATATATTCGTGCACCTCGTACGAATCATGGGTGGATCGGCTCTTTGAGCCGATTCACGGGATAACCTGAGAGCCGATCGAGGCTCGTATTTAATGTTTACGTGTATGCCATGCAGGAAACTAAGCGAGGCATCTCCATCACCTTCCTGACCAGGTATAGGTCAGGTGGCACGCCCTTGCACCAGCATCGGACGTGCGTTCCAGAGGCTTTGCGGGCCGTCGCTCGGAGGGACCAGGGCCAGCCGCAGCCCTAAGTTGTTCCCGGCTCTACTGTGTTGCCCGTCGCTGCTCGCCGGTGGGTTTCTGACGTCAACACATTCTGGCACGCCCGGTGGGACAAGCTTCGACATCAACCACATCGCCATCTACATCTGAGATGGCGGACGACACCCCAGTCACGTACGAGGATCTGACCGACGAGCTCAAGAAGAAGTATGACGAGGTCAAAGCAATCCTCGAAGCCGACCTCATCGACTCTTTTCACAGAACCCGTTCACATGGCATCAGGTGGAAGGGGTTCTCGCCTGATGGTGCGCTCGATGGGATAGACCTCTCGCCCCGTCGGAAGAACGCACTAGGTCCCTACGTCGGGAGATCAACTACATGGTGGCTCACTCGCCGCACCGCCACTCGAGAACCCGGTGAACACTTTGGAGCGTGTCGCTCTCCGGGTGATCCAGGAGATCATGAGGCACCCGTATTCTCCGTCGGGCCAGCTCTCGGGACACACCAAGGAGAGATGCCACTCCAGGTCCGTCCACCGCTGCCATTCGCGTTGGCAGCACCGGAAGTGCCGAATCCACCGGCATTCGTCGTCTACAAGATCGGTGGTGACCCTAGTGAGCGCCGGTTCTTGCATGAGGCGCCTAAGGAGATCCCTCACGGGTACATGTGCACATACGTGCCAGACTGCGGTAACTGGGCGCTCACAAACCAGGCCGCTGCATCAGGGACTTCTGGGAAAACGGGAGGAACGTCAGCGACAGATCTTGAGAAGCAGACGTGGCTAACGAAGTACGCCACTCCGACGAACCTCCAGAGCCCAGCTCCTGCAGTTGGCTCAGAGCTGGAAAAGCAAGCATGGCTGGCTAAGTACGCCACCCCGGCGAATCTTCAGAGTTCAACTCCTGCGGCCAGCACTGCGGATCAAATCAGCACGATCCTGAGAGACCAGTTCGGCATGGTGCCGAAAAGGAGAACAATCGGCTATTCCAAGCCGTAACCCGACGAATACGAATTGGTCCCGCTACCACCCAAATATCGGCTCTCTGACTTCTCTAAATTCAGTGGATCAGATGGTTCCAGCTCCATCGAGCATGTGAGCCGATATTTGGCACAGCTAGGAACGGCCTCAGCGTCGGATCCACTACGCGTGAGGTTCTTCGCACGATCCCTCACGGGATCGGCTTTCGGGTGGTACACTTCGTTGCCACCGGACTCGATCCGGACTTGGAAGCACTTGGAAGAACAGTTCCACATGCAGTTTCACTCAGAAGCTTCCGAGGCCGGCATTGTCGATCTGGCTCAGATACGTCAGAAGCGTGGAGAAACCGTGGCAGAGTACGTCCAGCGCTTCAGGAATCTGAGGAACCGATGTTATTCGGCTCGTGTGACTGAAAAGGAAGCAGTCGAGTTGGCAGTGGTGGGCCTTGCCTCACAAATCAAAGACATGGCTTCCCAAGAAGACTACCCTTCACTGGCGCACATGGTTCGAAACCGTCGGCATATGAACAACGCCATCCGGACTTGTACCGAGGACAAATTCAAGCGTGCGGTAGTCCCGGTCGAGGCGGATGAAGACGAAGGTTCTGCGGGAGATCAAGAGGTAGCGGTGGCTGAATGGACTCGGGGGCAACCCCCGTGTCCCGCAAATGGGTGAAGCCACCGGAGTCCGCCCGGAGGGTTCGATTTTGACGTGACCAAAACCGAGCAAATCTTCGACCTCCTACTCAAGGAGAAGCAGTTGAAGATACCCGAAGGCCTCAAAATCCCCACGGTACGGGAGCTGAACGGAAAGCCATACTGCAAATGGCATAACTCGGTCTCCCATGCCACCAACGACTGCAGGGTGTGGCGTCAGCAGATCCAAATGGCGATAGAACAAGGACGTCTAATTTTTAACCAGTACGCCATGAAGGTCGACACCCACCCCTTCCCGCCGTTAACATGGTGGAGTGCACTTACCCTGAAGGTTGCCAGCCAGGATCCTCGTTCAGCATCAACATGGTTGGGCTTGGACACCACGCTGGCAAGGATGGAGACGAGGGCAGCTGCTCTCGTAGCAAGGACACAGAGGAGGCCGCTCCACGCGATCGGCTCCGTCACGATGGCAAGCGCTACGTCACAGAGGGAGAAGTGAAGAACATAAGATATCAGCGATCCCTCTCTGATCACCTCCTCAACAAGTATGTGAGTCAGTATGGCCAACGTCGACGATCCAGTGATGATGATGAAAGAGATCGTCTGGCTAGAGAAGCCAGAAGACATCGTCGGCATGATCGCGATGAGGAGGAGTACGAGCGCCGTGCCAAGGAAAAGTCAAGGGAGCGAGACGACGAGGACAGGCACTGGGACTGTCCCTTCTTCGGTACATCGCCGGGATTCAGGAATGAGCCGATTGCCTACAATCGGCAATTGCCCAGAATGCAACCAGAAGAAGAAGGAGGCAGCTAACGTGTCCGTGTTCCAACGCTTAGGGCCTCTCCCGCCTCGAAGCAAACACGCTGAGTCCCCTCGGTTGGAAGATCTCGAGGATTGGGAAGACGAGGGAGAAGAAGAAGAAGACAGGTACCACCGGCCAAGGTGGTTCCCTGATGGACTCAGCCGTTCCCAAAAGCGTAGGGTTCAGCGATTGCGCGGCTTGGAAGAAGCCGAAAGGTTATATCTGCACACGCTAAGGAAGGCGCGGCCTGATCTGGCCGCGAAAATTCAGCGAACCCTGGACGAAGAGGGTCGACCACAAAAAATGGAGTGGCGCCCCAAGCAAAGGAAAGCCGATGATGAAACATCGGCTCGCACAAACATGGTGCTCATCCTTCCAATGGAGTTTAGCGCTCCAGGATTAAACGATGCACTCAAGGTGGACGACGGCGAGCGCATCGACATGACAAAGGATGAGGCTAGGTTGGTCTTATCCACCGGCCTGACCGTGTAGCAAGAACAAACCGATGAGAAACGTGGCGAGGCCGATCCTTGGGATCGGCCCCCAAAGATATATGAAGGAAAATTACAAAACCTTCATTGAGCGCTTCTATCAATATGGAGGCCGATTCCAGCAATCGGCCAAAATTATCCTCACCACATGTTCTGCTTGTGTTCAACATCAATCTACTGGGCAGCGGTTTTACGTCGGCTGATGAGTCAGGGAAAATCAACATTGGTCTTACCGGAGCCGACGTGCAAATACAATGCCTTGGCTAAACTACAGAGCCGATATCTGCAGTTACCTGACAGATTCGGCTCGGGGGGCACCTAATCAGATGAACACGTGCAAATGAACATCTGTGCAATGAAACATTGGGGGCCGTTAGAAAAAAATCGGCCAGTAAAAAAACAAAATTACTTCTCAAGAGGTACAGCTGATATAAGCAGAAGCCCGATGGAGCAGTTGTTGAGTTACAAGGAGAGGCTCTACTGGATAAATTCCTTCTCAAGACTTCCAACTCCTTCTGCAAGTCTCCAAGTTCAGCAGTACCAGTGCAAGCATGCAGATCAGGTTAAGGGTGAGTCCAACAAAGGGAACATACCTATCCTAGGAGCATGAGCACAGCCGATGACGAATCAAGCGGCTATGGCGTTTTGCCTGGCATGGACCAAGGTGGTGGCTTGATCGATGTCACTTTTAGAGGTTGTTACGTCCAGAGTCTTGGAGGGCATCAGAACTTCAAAAACATCCTCACCGGAAGTTGCATTAGTCTGCCAAAGAGGATGAGCCGATCTGATCGGCAAGGCGCACAGGATTGAACTAGGAGGAGTTGGAAAGCCATTATATTTGAGGCTTCTTAGTTCAAGGAACAGATTTGCTGATCTTTCCGAAGCTTTTCAGTGCGTCGGCTCTTCCGGAAATCAAGAGGCTCGGGGGGCAGCTCGCCCTGAAATATCTTTGCTCTAGAGAGCCGATTTTGTTGGAATCGGCTGGCTCTGCATTATAACTTGGAAGCCGATGGCAACACATTTGGCTAATTCATGACTATTCTCGCCTTGGATGAGGCTCGGGGGGCAACTCGCCCGAAAGGTTCTTGGCTCTGGGAGCCGATTTTGTTGAATCAGCTGGCTCTACATTGCAACTGTTCTGAAAAGTGGTGCTTTTGGTACAGGATTATTAGTTTCAGCATCCAAGCTGATTCAGCAACAGTTCCAGGGCCCTTTTAAAAGACGCCTGCTCAAGGCCAAGCCGCCGGCCTGCTGCGATCGGCGGTACCAGGTACTATCGTCATCAGCGGAGCTGGCTAACTTGGAGGGATGACTGAATTGGCCTGTTTCACAGATTATCGTGAGGGACCGATGCGTTGCCATCAGTCATTGAGCATTGTTTAGGCTAACAGTCGACAAAGTCAGAAGAGGGAAAATCGGCTAAATCAGCATAAAGGACATCGGCAAAATCAAAGGAAGTTTTTCATTAATAATAAGATTTCTTACAAAGAGGAGCCGATTGTTCAACAAAAGGAACAGATTACTACAGCTAATCCTATGCTAGTAGGTCCCTACTCTAAGGGCTGTTGCTGTCTTCGCCGTCGCTGGGGTAGCCGCCGTCATTGCTGCTGTCGGCGAGTTCTTCGTTGCTGCTACTGTAACCTTCAGCGGAGGCTTCTTCCTCGTCATCATCATCATCCTCATCTGACCAAGCCCAGCCACGGATGCGCTTTGGCGGCGGTTCGTCGGAGGAGGTGTCGTCCTCCTGTTCCTTCTTCGTGACGGAGGAGATGTCTTCGTCTTCGTCGTCCTCTTCTTCTTCTTTGGTGATGGAGGTGAATTTACCCCGGAAGGGAGGGTCGTCGTCGTCGCTCTCCGCCTCCAGTGCTCCGTCAATCAGGAACCGGAGGTCATCCTCCCCGTCAGTTAGGGGCATGGCCCCATCTGACCAGACGAGGTCCTCGCCCTCTGGCACGAAATCGAAGTCCCACTCCCGCTTGTCCCAATGCTTGGGAGCGCGCCTGTTGTACACCTCCATCTGCTAACCCTAAACCCTAATTAAACCCTATGTATAGGCCAACGACACTTAATTGTGCATCGAGCAGCCCATGGGTGCCTCGCGGTCCTCTAATTAAATTAATTAAATGCGCCATGCATTAACCCTAAACCATATATATGTAACTAACCCTAGCTAATCAACCCTACTTAATTAAAACACATAACCCTAAACTATACTAGATATAACCCGATCTAATAAAAACATGCTCTATATATAACAGCTAGCTAGCAAACCGTAGATTAACACCAATTAAAATATACATGGCCTATATCGA
>NC_061508.1:167588489-167637260 GCF_022539505.1 Lolium rigidum
GGACACACCCAATTAAGCGTAGCATAAGATCACGTTGATACGTCTCCGACGTATCGATAATTTCTTATGTTCCATGCCATATTATTGATGATACCTACATGTTTTATGCACACTTTATGTCATATTCGTGCATTTTCTGGAACTAACCTATTAACAAGATGCCGAAGTGCCAGTTGCTGTTTTCTGCTGTTTTTGGTTTCAGAAATCCTAGTAACGAAATATTCTCTCGGACGAAATCAAGACCCAAGTTCCTATTTTTCCCGGAACCATCCAGAACACCCGAGAGCCGCCAGAGGGAAGCCACAGGGGCCCCACACCACACCCTGGCGCGGCCAGAGGGGGGGCCGCGCCGCCCTATGGTGTGGGCCCCCAGGCCCCCTCCGAGGCTGCCCTTCCGCCTATTTAAAGCCTCCGTCGAGAAAACCCTGAGGCGAAGAACCACGATACGGAAAACCTTCCAGAGCCGCCGCCATCGCGAAGCCAAGATCTGGAGGACAGGAGTCTCTGTTCCGGCACCCTGCCGAAGCGGGGAAGTGCCCCCGGAAGGCTTCCCCATCGACACCGCTGCCATCTCCACCGCCATCTTCATCACCGCTGCTGCTCCCATGAGAAGGGAGTAGTTCTCCATCGAGGCTCGGGGCTGTACCGGTAGCTATGTGGTTCATCTCTCTCCTATGTGCTTCAATACAATAATCTCATGAGCTGCCTTACATGATTGAGATTCATATGATGATGCTTGTAATCTAGATGTCATTATGCTAGTCAAGAGAGTTTTACTTATGTGATCTCCGGAGACTCCTTGTCCCACGTGTGTAAAGGTGACGAGTGTGTGCACCGTGTGGGTCTCTTAGGCTATATTTCACGAGAATACTTACTCACTTGTTATGAATGGTGTAGTGAAGTGCTTATTTATATCTCTTTATGATTGCAATGTATTTTGTATCACAATTTATCTATGTGCTACTCTAGCAATGTTATTAAAGTAGTTTTATTCCTCCTGCGCGGTGTAATGGTGACAGTGTGTGCATCCGTGTTAGTACTTGGTTTATGCTATGATTATGATCTCTTGTAGATTATGAAGTTAACTATTGCTATGATAGTATTGATGTGTATTATTCCTCCTACATAGCATGAAGGTGATAGTGTGCATGCTATGTTAGTACTTGGTTTAGTCGAATTGATCTTTCATGCACTCTAAGGTTATTTAAATATGAACATTGAATTGTGGAGCTTGTTAACTCCGGCATTGAGGATTCGTGTAATCCTACGCAATATGTTCATCATCCAACAAGAGTGTAGAGTATGCATTTATCTATTCTGTTATGTGATCAACGTTGAGAGTGTCCACTAGTGAAAGTCTAATCCCTAGGCCTTGTTCCTAAATACTGCTATCGCTGCTTGTTTACTGTTTCTTCGCGTTACTACTCTGCTGCGTTACTACTGCTTGTTTACTGTCCTGGGCAAAGCACTTTTCTGGTGCTGTTGCTACTACTCATATATATTCATACCACCTGTATTTCACTATCTCTTCGCCGAACTAGTACACCTATTAGGTGTGTTGGGGACACAAGAGACTTCTTGCTTTGTGGTTGCAGGGTTGCATGAGAGGGATATCTTTGACCTCTTCCTCCCCGAGATCGATAAACCTTGGGTGATCCACTTAAGGGAAACTTGCTGCTGTTCTACAAACCTCTCGCTCTTGGAGGCCCAACAACTGTCTACAAGAATAGAAGCACCCGTAGACATCAAGCACTTTTCACGGCGCCGTTGCCGGGGAGGAAAGGTAAAAGGCTCTCATACTCCGGTCCCAGGCATAAGTACTTTTCTGTTACCGTTGTGTGTGTGCTCGAAGCTATTTCCTTTAGATCCTGCAATTGCATCTTTTTGTTTCTTGTTTACACTAGTTTGGCATAATGGACAACAATGAGCTTCTTATTCTATTTCCTGATTTAAGACATGGATGGTTTGATGCGAAAATTAAAAAACCTATGAAATCTTATTTGCATGTCTGGTAGTAATATTAGTATGAACGCTTTGAACACCATTGTTGATAATAATATAGAAAGTTCTAAGCTTGGGGAAGCTGGTTTTCATGATCTTTTTAGTCCCCCAAGCATTGAGGAGAAAATTTTCTTTGATGATACTTTGCCTCCTATTTATGATGATTACGATGATAGTGGTCTTTTGGTGCCACCTACTATGGAGAGTAAATTTTGTTGTGATTATACTATGCCTCCTACACTTGATGAGAATAATAATGATAGCTACTTTGTTGAATTTGCTCCCACTACAACTAATAAAATTGATTATGCTTATGTGGAGAGTAATAATTTTATGCATGAGACTCATGATAAGAATGCTTTATGTGATAGTTATATTGTTGAGTTTGCTCATGTTGCTACTGAAAGTTATTATGAGAGAGGAAAATATGGTTGTAGAAATTTTCATGTTATTAAAATGCCTCTCTATGTGCTGAAATTTTTGAAGCTACACTTGTTTTATCTTCCTATGCTTGTCACTTTGCTCTTCATGAACTTGTTTATTTACAAGATTCCTATGCATAGGAAGCATGTTAGACTTAAATATGTTTTGGATTTGCTTCTTGATGCTCTCTTTTGCTTCAAATACTATTTCTTGCGAGTGCATCATTAAAACTGTTGAGCCCATCTTAATGGCTATAAAGAAAGAACTTCTTGGGAGATAACCCATGTGTTATTTTGCTACAGTACTTTGTTTTATATTTGTGTCTTGGAAGTTGTTTACTACTGTAGCAACCTCTCCTTATCTTAGTTTGTGTTTTGTTGTGCCAAGTAAAGTCTTTGATAGTAAAGTAAGTACTAGATTTGGATTACTGCGCAGTTCCAGATTTCTTTGCTGTCACGAATCTGGGTCTACCTCCCTGTAGGTAGCTCAGAAAATTAAGCCAATTTACGTGCATGATCCTCAGATATATACGCAACTTTCATTCAATTTGAGCATTTTCATTTGAGCAAGTCTGGTGGCCTAATAAAATCCATCTTTACGGACTGTTCTGTTTTGACAGATTCTGCCTTTTATTTCGCATTGCCTCTTTTGCTATGTTGGATGAATTTCTTTGATCCATTAATGTTCAGTAGATTTATGCAATGTCCAGAAGTGTTAATAATGATTGTGTCACCTCTGAACATGTTAATTTTTATTGTGCACTAACCCTCTAATGAGTTGTCTCGAGTTTGGTATGGAGGAAGTTTTCAAGGATCAAGAGAGGAGTATGATGCAATATGATCTAGGAGAGTGAAAGCTCTAAGCTTGGGGATGCCCCGGTGGTTCACCCCTGCATATTCTAAGAAGACTCAAGCGTCTAAGCTTGGGGATGCCCAAGGCATCCCCTTCTTCATCGACAACATTATCAGGTTCCTCCCCTGAAACTATATTTTTATTCCGTCACATCTTATGCACTTTGCTTGGAGCGTTGGTTTGTTTTTGTTTTTGTTTTGTTTGAATAAAATGGATCCTAGCATTCACTTTGTGGGAGAGAGACACGCTCCGCTGTAGCATATGGACAAGTATGTCCTTAGGCTCTACTCATAGTATTCAGGGAGAAGTTTCTTCTTCGTTAAATTGTTATATGGTTGGAATTGGAAAATGCTACATGTAGTAATTCTAAAATTTCTTGGATAATTTGATACTTGGCAATTGTTGTGCTCATGTTTAAGCTCTTGCATCATATACTTTGCACCCATTAATGAAGAAACACTTAGAGCTTGCTAATTTGGTTTGCATATTTGGTTTCTCTAGAGTCTAGATAATATCTAGTATTGAGTTTTGAACAACAAGGAAGACGGTGTAGAGTCTTATAATGTTTACAATATGTCTTTTATGTGAGTTTTGCTGTACCGTTCATCCTTGTGTTTGTTTCAAATAACCTTGCTAGCCTAAACCTTGTATCGAGAGGGAATACTTCTCATGCATCCAAAATACTTGAGCCAACCACTATGCCATTTGTGTCCACCATACCTACCTACTACATGGTATTTATCCGCCATTCCAAAGTAAATTGCTTGAGTGCTACCTTTAAAATTCCATCATTCACCTTTGCGATATATAGCTCATGGGACAAATAGCTTAAAAACTATTGTGGTATTGAATATGTACTTATGCACTTTATCTCTTATTAAGTTGCTTGTTGTGCGATAACCATGTTTACGGGGACGCCATCAACTATTCTTTGTTGAATATCATGTGAGTTTCTATGCATGTCCGTCTTGTCCGAAGTAAGAGAGATCTACCACCTTAATGGTTGGAGCATGCATATTGTTAGAGAAGAACATTGGGCCGCTAACTAAAGCCATGATTCATGGTGGAAGTTTCAGTTTTGGGCACATATCCTCAATCTCATATGAGAATAATAATTGTTGCCACATGCTTATGCATTAAAGAGGAGTCCATTATCTGTTTTCCATGTTTTCCCGGTATGGATGTCTAAGTTGAGAATAATCAAAAGCGAGAAATCCAAAATGCGAGCTTTCTCCTTAGACCTTTGTACAGGCGGCATGGAGGTACCCCATTGTGACACTTGGTTAAAACATGTGCATTGCAAAGATCCGGTAGTCCAAGCTAATTAGGACAAGGTGCGGGCACTATTAGTATACTATGCATGAGACTTGCAACTTGTAAGATATAATTTACATAACTCATATGCTTTATTACTACCGTTGACAAAATTGTTTCATGTTTTCAAAATAAAAGCTCTAGCACAAATATAGCAATCGATGCTTTCCTCTTTGAAGGACCATTCTTTTACTTTTATGTTGAGTCAGTTCACCTATCTCTCTCCACCTCAAGAAGCAAACACTTGTGTGAACTGTGCATTGATTCCTACATACTTGCATATTGCACTTGTTATATTACTCTATGTTGACAATTATCCATGAGATATACATGTTACAAGTTGAAAGCAACCGCTGAAACTTAATCTTCCTTTGTGTTGCTTCAATACCTTTACTTTGATTTATTGCTTTATGAGTTAACTCTTATGCAAGACTTATTGATGCTTGTCTTGAAGTACTATTCATGAAAAGTCTTTGCTTTATGATTCACTTGTTTACTCATGTCATTACCATTGTTTTGATCGCTGCATTCATTACATATGTTTACAAATAGTATGATCAAGGTTATGATGGCATGTCACTTCAGAAATTATCTTTGTTATCGTTTTACTCCTTTCGGGACGAGCGAAACTAAGCTTGGGGATGCTTGATACGTCTCCGACGTATCGATAATTTCTTATGTTCCATGCCATATTATTGATGATACCTACATGTTTTATGCACACTTTATGTCATATTCGTGCATTTTACTGGAACTAACCTATTAACAAGATGCCGAAGTGCCGATTCTTTGTTTTACGCTGTTTTTGGTTTCAGAAATCCTAGTAACGAAATATTCTCGGAATCGGACGAAATCAAGACCCAAGTTCCTATTTTTCCCGGAACCATCCAGAACACCCGAGAGCCGCCAGGAGAAGCCCCGGGGGCCCCACACCACACCCGGCGCGGCCGGAGGGGGGCCGCGCCGCCCTATGGTGTGGGCCCCCGAGCCCCCTCCGAGGCTGCCCTTCCGCCTATTTAAAGCCTCCGTCGAGAAAACCCCGAGGCGAAGAACCACGATACGGAAAACCTTCCAGAGCCGCCGCCATCGCGAAGCCAAGATCTGGGGGACAGGAGTCTCTGTTCCGGCACCCTGCCGGAGCAGGGAAGTGCCCCCGGAAGGCTTCCCCATCGACACCGCTGCCATCTCCACCGCCATCTTCATCACCGCTGCTGCTCCCATGAGAAGGGAGTAGTTCTCCATCGAGGCTCGGGGCTGTACCGGTAGCTATGTGGTTCATCTCTCTCCTATGTGCTTCAATACAATAATCTCATGAGCTGCCTTACATGATTGAGATTCATATGATGATGCTTGTAATCTAGATGTCATTATGCTAGTCAAGAGAGTTTTACTTGTGTGATCTCCAGGAGACTCCTTGTCCCACGTGTGTAAAGGTGACGAGTGTGTGCACCGTGTGGGTCTCTTAGGCTATATTTCACAGAATACTTACTCACTTGTTATGAATGGCGTAGTGAAGTGCTTATTTATATCTCTTTATGATTGCAATGTATTTTGTATCACAATTTATCTATGTGCTACTCTAGCAATGTTATTAAAGTAGTTTTATTCCTCCTGCACGGTGTAATGGTGACGAGTGTGTGCATCCGTGTTAGTACTTGGTTTATGCTATGATTATGATCTCTTGTAGATTATGAAGTTAACTATTGCTATGATAGTATTGATGTGTATTATTCCTCCTACATAGCATGAAGGTGACAGTGTGCATGCTATGTTAGTACTTGGTTTAGTCGAATTGATCTTTCATGCACTCTAAGGTTATTTAAATATGAACATTGAATTGTGGAGCTTGTTAACTCCGGCATTGAGGATCGTGTAATCCTACGCAATGTGTTCATCATCCAACAAGAGTGTAGAGTATGCATTTATCTATTCTGTTATGTGATCAACGTTGAGAGTGTCCACTAGTGAAAGTCTAATCCCTAGGCCTTGTTCCTAAATACTGCTATCGCTGCTTGTTTACTGTTTTACTGCGTTACTACTGCTGCGTTACTACTGCTTGTTTACTGTCCTGGGAAAAGCACTTTTCTGGTGCTGTTGCTACTACTCATATATATTCATACCACCTGTATTTCACTATCTCTTCGCCGAACTAGTACACCTATTAGGTGTGTTGGGGACACAAGAGACTTCTTGCTTTGTGGTTGCAGGGTTGCATGAGAGGGATATCTTTGACCTCTTCCTCCCTGAGATCGATAAACCTTGGGTGATCCACTTAAGGGAAACTTGCTGCTGTTCTACAAACCTCTGCTCTTGGAGGCCCAACACTGTCTACAAGAATAGAAGCATCCGTAGACATCACCCGTCATTAAGTTCATTTGCTATAAGCTTTCGATACATAGTTACCTAGTCCTTCGACCATGAGATCATGTAAATCACTTATGCCGGAAGGGTACTTTGATTACATCAAACGCCACTGCGTAAATTGGTGGTTATAAAGGTGGGATTAAGTATTCAGAAAGTATGAGTTGAGGCATATGGATCAAGAGTGGGATATTGTCCATCCCGATGACGAATACATATACTCTGGGCCCTCTCGGTGGAATGTCGTCTAATTAGCTTGCAAGCATATGAATGGTTCATAAGAGATGACATACCACGGTACGAGTAAAGAGTACTTGTCGGAGACGAGGTTGAACGAGGTATAGAGATACCGATGATCAAACCTCGGACAAGTAAAATATCGCGTGACAAAAGGAATCGGTATCGTATGTAAATGGTTCAATCGATTACTAAGTCATCGTTGAATATGTGGGAGCCATTATGGATCTCCAGATCCCGCTAATGGTTATTGGTAGGAGAGAAGTCTCAACCATGTCTGCATAGTTCACGAACCGTAGGGTGACACACTTAAGGTTTGATGTCGTTTAAGTAGATATGGAATATGGAATGGAGTCCGAAGTTTTGTTCAAAGTCTCAGATGGGATCCAGGACATCACGAGGAGGTCCGGAATGGTCCGGAGAATAAGATTCATATATAGGAAGTCATTTTCTAAGTTTGAAAATGATCCAGTGCATTTATGGAAGGTTCTAGAAGGTTCTACAAAAGTCCAGAAGAAATCACCATGGAAGGTGGAGTCCCGGAGGGACTCCACCTAGCTTGGCCGGCCAGCCTAAGGGTGGAGGAGTCCCAGGTGGACTCCACCATAGGGGGCCGGCCACCCCACCAAGGAAAGGGAGGAGTCCCACCCCATGTAGGATTCGTCCATATGGCAGTTTTGAGTTGGGGTCTTATTCGAAGACTTTGAGGCAAACTCTTTGGGGATCCACCTATATAATGAGGGACAAGGGGAGGGGGCCGGCCACACCAAAGCCTTGGCCGCACCCCATAGTGGCCGGCGACCCCTCTCCCCAAACCCTAGCCGCCCTCCTCCACCACCTCTCCCGCATACGCTTTGGCGAATCCCTGCCGGAGATCTCCACCACCACCACCGCCACCACGCCGTCTTGCTGTCGGGATTCTGAGGAGGATCTACTACTTCCGCTGCCCGCTGGAACGGGGAGAAGGACGTCTTCATCAACACCGAACGTGTGACCGAGTACGGAGGTGCTGCCCGACTGTGGCGCCGTCAAGATCTTCTACGCGCTTTTGAAAGCGGCAAGTGATCATCTTTCGCAACAACGAGATCTAATCTCGTAGGCTTTGGAAATCTTCAAGGGTTAGTCTCGTGATCTCCTCGTTGCTACCATCTTCTAGATTGCATCTTGGCTTGGTTTTCGTTCTTGCGGTAGGAATTTTTTTGTTTTCTATGCTACGAATCCCATCAGTTCCTTCCAATGATGATATGTTTACAAAGTAACAAACTTTGGAATATAACTATTCTATTGCTTATCATGATACTATACCTCCAATATTTTCATTCCACCTACTATTGAGAAGAAAATTAATTATGATTACAATATGCCTCCTATATTTGATGATTATGGTGATGAGAAAATAATGATAGCTATTTTGTTGAATTTGCTCCCACTACAATTAATAAGAATGACTATGCTTATGAGGCTCATGATAAGAATGTTTTATGTGATATTTATATTGTTAATTTTATTCATGATGCTACTGGAAGTTATTATGAGAGAGGGAAACATGGTTTTATGTATCTCAACAATATTAAGTTTCACCTCTTTATGTTGAAATTTTTGAAGTTGCACTTGTTTTGTTTTCCTATGCTTGTTGCTTTGTGCTTCCATGAATTGTTTCTTTACAAGATTATTTTTCATAGGAAGTTGGTTAGACTTGAAATTGTTTTATATTTGCTTCTTGATGCTCTTTTTTAGTTCAATTCATATTTCTTATGTTAGCATCTTCTCAAACTACTGTGTCTAGCTGAAAGACGTTAAAGAAAAGCACTCTTGGGAGATAACCCATATTTCATTTCTGTAATTTTTCTTTTGTTGAGTCTTGGAAGTTGTTACCTCTGTAACAACCTCTCTTTATCCCTTTTATTTTGTTTTTGTGCTAAGGATAACCTCTAATAGGAAGAAGATAAGATTTGGGGAAGTTGCTGTCCTGAAACAGATTCTGTGCTGCCACCAGAAAAAATATTATTCTTAGCCAGAACATCGGATTGATCTGATAATGTTTGAGCATATGCCTCTGGTTATTATCTAACTTTCATTAGTTTTGCACTTTTAGATTTGATCAACAGAGGATTTTCTAAAAAAATCGATTTTTACCTGCTGTTCTATTTTGAGAGATTTCTGCCACTATTTGCATTTGCCTCTTAATCTTTTTCTTTTGGAGTTCTTTTGAGAGAAAGAGATTTTAAAAGGAGTTGCTACAGTAGATAATGTTCTAATGGATGTTTGACTTATGTTAGAACTGAACCAAAATGGATTTGTTATTTTGATTGCACTAATGTTGCTAATGAAAATTGTGTGAAGTTTTGTATGAAGAAAGTTTTCAAGTGAAGGGGAGAGGAATGATGTGATGAGATGAAGTATGGACCAAAGATCAAGCTTGGGGATGCTCATGTCACCCCAAGAAATATTCAAAGGTACAAGCATCAAAGCTTGGGGATGCCGAAGGCATCCCCTTCTGTATCAACAAAAATATCATGTCATCTTTCAAGACACTATATTTTTATTGCTTCATATACTATGTGTTGTTCTTGGAGAGTCTTTATTTTAGTTTTTAGTTTAGTTTTTTTTTTGTTTTATGTAATTAAATTGGTTGGATCCTAGCCTTCTTGTGTGGGTGATAGACACACTACGTTTTCATTGCATAGAACGCTCTAGTTTTCACTCTTATTATTCTGCGAGTGTTCTGTTTTTCTAGTACTGCGTTTAGCTCTTGTTTTCCGCTCGTATTTTGTTCAGAGCTTGTTAGTTTTATTTAGTTAGGTTGATTGGATCTCTGGTCTTTATTGATTATTATCTATGAGAGTTGTTTCAAGTAAATTGATTGGTGTTGGAGACGAGTAAAATATTTCATGTTTATAGTGGTGCAAAAGGAAGCTTGTTTAGACTATGGCTTACTTTAGCATGTCATGTTATATGTGATTTTAATTATATGCTTAGTAGTTATTGTTGTAGCATGACTTGTCTAGAATAGCTGATAGTGCTTAATGTGCCATTGAAAGAATCATGTGTTGTTTTCATCAGACAAAAGCATAATATTGTGGTATTCTCCTTTGATGATTTAATTGGGTTGACTTGGCACATGCTTACACCATGTTATGGCTACAAACCAGTCACCTCAAGCCTCTATGATCATTTAGTTTTTTACTTGTAATATCACTTTATACTTTTGTTAATAATGTTTTGTCGCTATGCATGATTATGGCCATTATTGCTCTCTTAGTTGGTCGCTCCCAGTCTTTTGCTAGCTTTCACCTGTACTATGTATGAGCTCTACTCATGCATCCAACTCCCCAAAACCAAAGTTTGCCAATTTTGTCCACCATAGCTACCTATATGTGGTATTTCACCGCCACTCCAAAGTAAATTGGTTGTGTGCTCTTGCTCAAAAAAAAAAATTGGTTGTGTGCTACCTTTAAAACCTTCAAAAATTATTACCTATTTTGTGTTCCTGTTTTAGCTTGTGAGGAAGTTTTGGATGCTTTATTGTCTCTTTCATGTTTATTTTGACTTCACACCTCGACTAGCATGCATAATTTGCTAGTCCCTAATATTGAAAAAAGAGCAGGCAAGCGGGTGCCCAGCCCACTAAATATAAAATAAAAAAATAATCAAATTAATATCCTAACACTATGGGCTTGAGAAATCATGAACTTATCTTGTTCAAACAAAGGGGGAGAGGAACTTTATTGTTCTCTCTATGGGAGCCGCTCTTTATTCCATTAAACATGAAAGGATGATAGATCATTTGATGCCATTTGTTGACATAGACATACATACCTCTCAAAATACATTTTCAATACTATTGTTTTATTCAAAATAAAAAGCTCTAGCACATGAGTAGTCTTGCTTCCCTCTGCGCCGGGACTTTCTTTTACTTTTATGTTGTGTCTTCATCTTCTAACTTTATGCACCAATTAAGAGATCATAGTTTTCATTCTGAGTATAATGTGCATAGTCCCAAAATTTATTATTGATTGATTCATGATTATGTTATTGCTTGTTCTCAAATTATTTGTATCTAGTCACCCTCTTGAACTTTAAAGGTGTCCTATGCATTTATGTTTTGCTATTCCATGAAGGAAAAATTGAATACCGATTTGCTATGTTTTCTCTATGCTCAAAAAACAAACAGTTGCTTTCAGTGATCTTTTGTTTGAGTTACTTCTCATGTTGTAACATAGCTGCTAAGTTCTATTGTTGGAATTATATCTATCATGCCTATGTTTAGAGTACTTTGATCCCAGCTCACAATGCTTTTACAATAATTTGATCAAGATTGTGTTGGCTGCATGTCACCTCAAAAATTATTTTTGTTATCACTTACCTACTCGAGGATGAGCAAGAGTTAAGCTTGGGGATGCTGATACGTTGCAAACGTATCTATAATTATTGATGATTCATGCTTGTTTTACACTAATTTATATATGTTTTGTTTACACTTCGTGACATTGTTATGCATTTTCTGGAACTAACATATTAACAAGATGCCACAGTGTCAGTTCCTGTTTTTTGCTGTTTTTATATTTTAGAAAAGTTGTACAGGAAATATTCTCGAATTTGGACGAAACAAAAGCCAAACCTCCTATTTTTCCACGACCTGAAGACAGATTCCAAAGCAGAGACGGAGGAGGGCCAGGAGGCAGCCACACCATGCCTAGGCATGGGCCCCTCGGGAGCCCACCGACCTCGCCCTTCCACCTATAAATTGCCTCCCGACGCGAAAACCCTAAATCAATTAGCCTCCGTCCACGAAAAGTTCTGTAGCTCCACTGCCATCAAAGACAAGTTTCGGGGAACATAATTCTCTATTCCGGCAACCTGCCGAGACAGGGAATTGCCCCCGGAGCCATCTCCATCGACTCCACCGCCATCTTCATCGTTGTTGCTGACTCCCATGATGAGGAGGGAGTAGTTCTCCCCCGAGGCTGAGGGTTTTACCGGTAGCTATGTGGTTTATCTCTCTCTCCCATGGTATGATCTTTATGTGATCATGAGCTTTATAATCTAGTTGAATAAGTAGATGTTACTATTCATCTATTATGATACTCAAGTGGTTTTATTATGTGATCTCCGGAGACACCTTGTCTCACGGTGTGAAGGTGACAGCGTGCGCACCGTGTGTGGCTCTTAAGCTAAATTTTACAGAAATTCGTATCATGAGTTATAATTTGAGTTGATGTCTCTATAAAATTGTGGTGTTTGTTAGTACTATCTTTGAATGCTCAAAGTGACAGCGTGGGGTGTCCCTAGATTTGGAACGTGAATATTAAGAAGTGTTTTTGCAGCGCTACGCGTTGAATTGGTGTTCGTTATCCAACCGAATAGTAATTCAGAGTAGCATAGTGAAGAGATGATATTTATATATTCAATTATGATATCATTGTTGAGAGAGTCCACTAGTGAAACTAAGATTCCTAGGCCTTGTTTCGAAGCATTAAAATACCGTTTACAACCAGTTATGCTACATGTTTGTTAATTATCATTTTTATTTCAGATTGCAATTAGCACTTATAATCATTCATGTTACTTGTATTTCACTATCTCTTCGTCGAACTAGTGCACCTATACACCTGACAATTGTATTGGGTGTGTTGGAGACACAATGAACTTCTTGTATCTTAATTGCAGGGTTGATTGAGAGGGATATCTTTGACCTCTACCTCCCTGAGTTCGATAAGCCTTAAGTGATTCATTTAAGGGAAACTTGCTCTTGTTCTACAAACTTCTGCACTTGGAGGCCCAATAGTGTCTACAAGAATAGAAGTGCGTAGACATCACCTCCCCTCTAATAAGTAATCTTTTTTTGCGAAAAATAGTATAAACGTAGACACTCACATATACGTACATACACTCATCTCTATGAACACATGCACATACACTCCCGGCCCATATGAGCATCTCCGAGTGATTGAGTCTAAGAAACTGATCTGACGGATCTTGAGATTGACGAAGTCACCACAAACGCCTCGCTGGCGACGATAACGTCGTCTCTCACTGAAGAATATTCCACCTTTTAATGAGACACCAAAGTGTCAAATTTGATATTTGAACTCTAGTGGGATGGGGTGCCACTGCCCTCAATAAGTAAGCCTTTTTCTTTTCTTGTAAAGCTAAACTATTCTTGAAAACCTAAACTATGTAAATTTTGACCATGTTTTTAAATAAATTATTAATATGAATAACATAAAGTAGATATCCTTAGAATCTTAGATACATCATGAAATGTTTTTTCATTTGATACATATGTATATATATAATATTATAGTTGTTAATAATTTTTTCTAAAAATTTGTTCAAAATTTTCTTTGCTTGATTTTTCTTAATGCCACCTATCCATTGAAATGGAGGGAGTAACTCATAAGTTTCTACGAAAGAACCTGTGCGTGAAGTGCCTCACGAATTCAGCATTTGCAATGCCCGGTCCAAACATATATAAGCACAGTGTCATTGCTCATAGCCTCATATAATCATATATAATTGCATAGTTAACCAGTGCACAAAGAATGGTGTACTATTGCTCAGGCAACAACTTATATTTATCTCTAAGATATATAACAACTAAAAAATTGCATAGCCAACCAGGTGCATTGCGTGCATAGATTTGCTCCCTTTGTTTACTCGCCACAGTTCAACGGCTCCATTTCCATGTAACTACCCGCAGGTGGCATGCCACAGCTTCGTCTCCAAGTATCCAGTTTCCGGTGCATTTTGACCATGAAACATTATTCAAACTGATCAACTGTGTGCAGCTTGGCGGAATGCTATCCTTCCTACGCACCTCGATCGCGATGTGCCACAAATTAACTGATCACGGCAGCACACGTATGCATTGGGTCAATGACTTCGAGTCCATTGTTTGAACACACCAAAGTACAACGACTAGTTATCATGCACGCGTGAAAGGTCATCTCATCATCTCCAACTCAAGTCTACATCAACGCTAGAGGGGCGGAGTTAAAGGGAAATTTTCTCCAATGTATGTTCAAGCTTGCAGCCTTGCTAGTTGAAATTATGCCTCCATGATGCACATTCCTGAGCCTGCTAGGATTCATTTTCCTAACTCTCAAGTACCACTAGTACAAAAATTATTTGACCTGATGCACAAGTTCTGCACCTTTGCGAGCTAGACGTGCTAAGAAAACCACAACATTCAACACGTATATGCCTTGGCAAAGCCTGCCACTAATAGGTATACTATTCCTTTCTCAAACACACGACCAACCTGTGGTTGAATATTTAGGAGAGCAGTGGCACCTCAGCCCACCATGGTTTTAACTTCAGGTTTAACACCTTGGTATCTCATAAAGGGGGAATATTCTTCCGTGAGATGCGACATGGTAGGATGTGGTGAGTGTGAGCGTCAGCGTCTACACTGTGTTTCGCAAAAAAAAAAATCAAACTTAACATGTAACCGCCAAATCTTGTCTGACTTGAATATTTAACAAATGTTGACAATATTATCCAAGCAGAGGGAATATTCAAAAGAAAGTCAGAAATCCAATTTGCTCTCGGGTGCATATGAACACATTGTTTAAAAAGACATTACAAAATGTTAAAAAATTCAAAAAAAAGTATCACACGTAGATCCGCACATTCTATATTTACATATAATTTTTCAGGGAAAAGGAACATTATTATGTCCTAGGTAAAAAAAAATTCTCCAACATGACTATTCAGGAAACATTATTTATCTTATTTTATACATATTACATAAGATGTTATTTTTTTCGCAAAAGATTGGATGTTAACATAAATGTCCAGATGGACACAAGAGAGTTTTCCCCAAGTTTTTTTCTAACATTTCCAATTTTATTTATTATTCATTTTTCATTATAGGTCTATATGCAATTATGCATCTGAAAGCCAAAACACCTCTCCAAAGAAAGTATCCTCCATTGATCCCAGTTTTATACCGTGTTGCTGACAAGAGAATGAGCGTCAGCCAGACCTTTTCCTTTGGCGTGTAAAACATGAACTTTATTACTCAGATTGAGCTACACAACGATCAAGCTCGAGTAACTGAAGAAGGAAAAGAAATACTTGCATCTAAAACCTCAGTGTTGCAGTTATTTATGGAAAAATCCTAAACAGTATTCTTGGTCAGCCCAGTCGTGTCTCGTGTGGTCATGAATCTTCCCTCTTCCGTGACCACAACCGTACAGAATTTGCGGCTACCAGTAACGTCGTGTGGATGTTTATTGGCTAGTGGAGAGCTGACCTAACAGCTTGCTGATCATAGTTAAGTCTGATGCTCACGGTAATGATGCTAATGCAGGCGGCGCTTCAGCAAAGTCAGCTCCGTGATACGCGCATGTGGGAAGATTAGGTCCACATGTGCAGACGCGGTTTACGATTACAGCTTTGAACATCGAATTAAAATTCATTGATCGCTGTGACTTGAATTTTCACAATACAGCACATTGACAATTACCTTTTTTGAGAGGAAATAGCTGCGATTATATTAAGTCACCGAAACATCCGAAACCAATGCGTTTACAGTAAAAATTGGTGGAACACCAAGCCAAGAACTAGACACCTTATTCTCGCAGTCCTCCCTAGCTAACAAATGACCAAAACTATTTGCCGATCGACGTATAGCTTGCACCGTACCCTCCTCGAAACTCCGGAGAAGTTCCTTAATTTCTTCAACTAATGGACCATAGAACGAACGAATCCATCTCCACTTGAAGCAGCTTAGACACGACCACGGTGATGTCCGTTTCCAACAACACCTTCGGCACATGCATTTTTTTGCACCAGAAGAAGCCCTTCTCGACATGAATGGAGCTCAACACCTTCAGCATCGGCAACATTGGTCAAAAAATGGCATGCTCCTGCTAAGAAGCCTCCACGGTAGTCGCGCACAACCAGGCCCCCCCCCCCGTGTTGCCTTCAGCGCCGGAATGCTCCGTATTTATTCACCTTGCACCATCCTGCCATCGGAAGTTTCCATCGCATGGTCACCCTTGTACCTGCCACTGGCGCCTCCTCACTCTTCAAACTTTGCCACTCCTCCACCGCCGCTACTGATCTCCCCACGATCACAGAAGGATCCTGAATTTGTTGTGTTTCCCTGGCATCATTTCTTGCTTGCCAAAGGTTGTATAGCGGCGTAAAAGCTAGCTCTAGCTCGTCTCCTTGCCCCTTTCCAATCCAGTCCAGCAGCCAACCTTTCAAATCCGCATGGCAGGCAATCATTTCGGCGGAGCCTAGAAACCAACCCATGTGCGCTCCTGCAAAATAACCCATTGATACGTCCAAAACGTATCTACTTTCCCGAACACTTTTGCTATTATTTTGCCTCTAATTTGTGTATTTTGGATACAACTAACACGGACTAACACTGTTTTCAGCAGAATTGCCCTGGTGTCTCGTTTTTGTGCAGAAACTCAACTTTCAGGGAAAATCCCCGGAATTAATTCCAATGGGCCTATTTTCACGGAAGAATAACGGAGCCGAGAAGACCGGAAGGAGGGGGCCACGAGGCAGCCACCCCACCGGGCGGCGCGGCAGGCCCCGGGCCGCGCCGGCCTATGGTGGCGGCGCCTCGGGCAGCCCCAGTGTCTCCCTTCCGACTACTTAAAGGTTTCGACCTAAAAACGCACGGGGGTTAGACGAAATCGCCAGAAGACATCCAGAACACCGCCGCCATCGCGAAACTCCGTCTCGGGACCAGAAACTCCGTTCTGGAACTCCGCCGGGACGGGGAATTGGAGGAGATCATCGCCATCATCACCACCGACGCCTCTCCATCGACCAGCCATGTTTTCCCCATCCATGTGTGAGTAATTCCCCCGATGTAGGCTGAAGGGGATGGTAGGGATTGAATGAGATTGGTCATGTAATAGCATAATATTGTTAGGGCATAGTGCCTAGTGTCCGTAATTGGTACTTTTATGATATTGTTGCAACTTGTTATGCTTAATGCTTGTCACTAGGGCCCAAGTGCCATGATCTCAGATCTGAACATGTTATCAATTCATGATGATATGCATTGTTTTATGATCTTACCTGCAAGTTGTATACACATATTGCTGTCCGGAACCCGAGGCCCCAAAGTGACGTGAAATTGGGACAACCGGAGGGGAAGGCGGTGATATGAGGATCACATGTGTTCACGGAGTGTTAATGCTTTGCTCCGGTGCTCTATTAAAAGGAGTACCTTAATTTCCAGTAGATTCCCTAGAGGCCCGGCTGCCACCGGCTGGTAGGACAAAAGATGTTGTGCAAGTTTCTCATTGCGAGCACGTACGAATAAATATGGAACACATGCCTATGGATTGATTAGTACTTGGATACCGTTTTATTACTATCTGCAAATGCCCTACCTTGATTGTTACATGAGTTTCTCTCATCCATGCAACGCCCGTTCATCCATCCCTGTGCCTACACTATTTTAATCCTGCTGTTTACTATAATCACTACTGCTGTCTTTGTTACACTGCTGCTGATATTTCACTACTGCTACTGCTATAAAACTGATACTACTGATAAACTCTTGCGAGCAAGTCTGTTTCCAGGTGCAGCTGAATTGACAACTGCGTTGTTAAGGCTTACAAATATTTTTTGGCTCCCCTTGTGTCGAATCAATAAATTGGGGTTTACTTCCCTCAAAGACTGTTGCGATCCCCTATACTTGTGGGTCATCAAGACTATTTTCTGGCGCCGTTGCCGGGGAGCATAGCTTTATTTGCAACTTCACTTGGATTGATATTGTTCGCTGCAAATTCTCCATCATGGGTAAACCTCGCGATACTAAAGTCGCCATATTACCATCCACTACAAGAAAAGGTACGACTCTGAGTACCTCTGCTGCTCTTGATTCACCATCTGTGATAAGTAAACTTGTTTCACCACCACAAGCTTCAAATGCTGGTATTTCTGCTGAATCTGAAAATTCCTCTTATAATTTTGATGATGCTTCTGCTGTGCTTGATAATGATGGTTCATTAGGATCTTTTCTAGATGCTACGATTGCTAGGTCTAGACAAATTGAAAGTACTGAAATTCCTAATGAAAATGCTGCTACACATGTTGATTCACCTGAGTCTGTTGAATACTCTAGTGATGATCTTGATGAAGATTATGTAGAACTTGATGATGATTTCATTGATAAATGCAATGCTACTACTGGTACAAGTAATATTAAAAAGCTTCTTGCACAACATACTATTAGATATAAACTGTCTCCTGATCCTAAATTTGCCACATCTCCTATAAACATTAAGGATAAGGATTATGATTTTACTCTTGATTTATCTCATATATCTATTGTTGAGAAAACACCTTTTGTGGTACTGAAAAAGAAAGTGTTGTAGAACACATGAATGAGCTTTCAACTTTGAGTAGCTTGTTTTCTGATGATATCAAGAAGCGTACTTATTTCGTTGCTAAATTTTTTCCTTTCTCATTAAAGGATGATGCTAAAACTTGGTATAATAGTTTGCCTCCTGATTCTATTGATAGTCCAAGTGATTTGCTTGATGTTTTCTTTCGGAAATACTTTCCTGCTAGTGCTCAACATATTTCTTTGCAGAGAATTTATAATTTTGACCAGGAAGATGGAGAGAAATTGCCTGAGGCTTGGGCGAGATTTTGCTCTCTTATCAGAGCTCGGCCTGGACATGATCTGGAAAAGCATGATTTACTTGATATATTTTATAGTGGACTAACCATTGAGTCTAGGGCATACCTGGATAGTTGTGCTGGTTGTGTTTTCAGGAAAAGAACTCCAGACGATGCTGAGGAATTATTGGCTAGAATAGGCCGAAATCATGATGATTGGACTACACCTAAACCAACCCCGACACCAATATTGAAGAAGAGGGGTATGATTAAATTAAATGATGAAGATATGAGGGAATCCAAGAAATCTCTTAAAGAGAAGGGTATTAAATCCGAAGATGTGAAGAATTTACCTCCCATAGAAGATTTATGCAAGATAACTCCCCCTTCATCCATGATTGAGGTACACTCTTGTAATATCCCAGGTAATGGGGTTACAAAAATAGAGGAAACAGATGTGTGCATTGCATTCATGCATAGAAAATCTGGGGAATTTTCGCGCTTTAAAGTAAAACAGTCACAGTAACTGAAGTTTCACTTGACCTTGGTGGAATTGAAGTAGCTCATCAAGTCAAGCGCTATAAACCTCAATGTGACTTTGCTAAAACCTTGTTTTGGGTAGAGATATTTTGATCTAAGGGATTAGCTCAAATGGAATTAAAATCAACACAAGAACTTATTGATCAAGGATCAACTACTTGAGTTTTATTAAAGATCATAATATGGTAACCCTTGTCATAACATATGAACACCAATTCAATTACAAACCAAGTAACAATAATTGGAGAAACTATTCTTCACTTATCTTTTCCATGTTCTAAGAATAATCTATGATCCTACCATGAAACCTCATGGTATTCATTCCACTTCCACATTGGAATTATAACCAGGAGATCCACTCAAGAAGTGTATATTCCTCTCTATTACAAATAGCTTTACATAAAACCTAAAGAGGTGAGAGTTCTATTCTATTTAAGGAAGCAATGACAAACCTTGAGGCAAATCTTGAATATAAATATCCATATGATCCCCACATTATCTTCAAGAGGAACCCTAGAGTATTATTCAAGCCTTCCCAAATGAGAGAGACCATTTACTCTAAACCCAGCTTTACCTATTAATGAACAAAGGACAACCTTTGAATTAAAGTAATAGGTTGTAAACCATTTCCCTTGGAATGGGGAGATAATCTAATGTCACATGGAATAATACCATATACATGAATTATTAAAGTAAGGAGGAGATTAACTCAATCAAGATAGCCAAGTGGAGTTTTAGACTTGATATCTATTAAGATATGGTGAATACACCATAAACCTTAGAATAAACCATTCCATTAGAAATAATTTAGGAAGCTAAACTTTGATCATTATAAATTGAGTGATGATCATAAACCCTAAGAACTTGAGGTAAGGATATCAAGAATAAGTGGATCATGTCTAACCATGATCATGCTCTTGAAGTATGTGAGGATAAGTTAAACCCTAATAGGATAAGCAGATATCATTAGCCACATGAAATTATAAGGAGATCAATAATAAACAACCCTAGGCTTAGATCCCAACCTGAACTTGTGAATCACTTGGTGATCATAAGTAGAGCCCTATCACATCTATATTCCATCTATTCTTCACTTAAGAATCTAAGAAAACCTTAGAGTAAAATTACATATTTAATATGGTGAGAAACCATCCATCCATAAGACCAAAGTTAACTATAAAAAGAACTATAACCATTATAGTTACTTTAATGATTAATTGGGGATAATAATAGAAGTTAATTGGTAGAAGGTAAAACCAATTCCCAAATCCTTAGTAATTAGGGAAGCACAGGAAATATTAAGCAAGTACCCACCTTATCATGGTTAGGAAGATTAAACCCTAGCACATGCAATATGGTGTCATCTCATCTCTACAACCTAGAATTAAACCTCAACCCTAGTTTATGTATCACTATGGTGATCATAATATAAACCAGGCTATAATTGAGATTCCAAACCATATGCCATCAGGTAAATAACATTAGAACCCTAGTAGTGCACATTAATCAAGTCTTATGCTTCAATTCTTGAACATAAGAAAAAAACCTTGTGCTACATTCCATCATTAGAACCATATGTGTAGTAATCAATCATTTATATTTGCAACCAAGATAAACCATGATGGAAACAATACCTACCTAGATACCTTCAAATGTAGTGATAGTATTCACCTTAATAAGGGGGTTATACTAGAAATGATAAAACCCTAATAAATAGGTGCTCACATAAAAACCTATGTAAGTCATCCCCTCTCAAATAGAACCCAAGTCTTAATAGCAACCCTGAAATAAAATGAGTTGATATTATCAACTCAATTAATACCAAATAGATTTGATTCATAAGAAAAAAGGAAATTAAATTAGTGCATCAAATCATGCTTTATGAAAGAATGCAACAAGGCTCACATATATTATATATGCACTCAAGAATAATTCAGAAATACCCTGATATATTATTCAATCCTAATAAAATTCAAATTATAAAATACCTGCAAAATAGAAAATAGTTAAAATTTGAATGTAAAATAGAATGCAAAATAGAAAAGGAAAACAAGAAATAAAAATAAAAAGAGAAAGAGAAAGGACTTACCTGGACCTTACCAGACCTTACCTGATTGTGCAGGCCGCGGAGCAGCCCAACAGCGGCCTACCAACGAAGCCCAGCCCAACACCAAAGCCAACCCAACTCTCTGTACCGATTCAATAAGAAGCGAAAAAGAAAACGGAAGACCATCGTCTTCGTTCTCCTCTGTGAGGCCGACACCGCGGCGAGCTCCGTCATCACCGCCGTTGCTGACTGCCAGGGAGGAGTTGACCATCATGCAGACGCCCTTATCCTCCACGCCACCATCCATATCTTGTTTTCGCCAAGATCCGCGCCAGCAGCCGGCCGACATCGCGGTTTGCATCACGACCACTGCCGCCGGTGAGGTGGTGAACCAAGCCTCCTCGTGCCGTATAAAGGCCGCGATAAGCTCCGCCGTAAACCCTAATGCACCTCCTCTCAATCAATTGCTCGCTAGCCCTCCATATTTTTTCGCCACCATCACACAGACGCCGCCGGGGTCGAGCTAGAGCTCGTCGGAGGAGGTCACCCCAGGGACCCTGAGGTAGTCCAAAAGAAGCGCATGAACATGAGGATTGTTTTGGTAGAAAGAATCAAGAAATGGCGTTCTCAATCAGATGAATTCGATCAATCCCTTTCGCTCGGGTTCGCCGGAAATCGCGACGCCGTGCTCAACTCCGTCCATCCCCGTCTTCCTCGTGCATCCTAACAACTTTGCGGTAAGTCTGCGCATCTTTTGCATCCCCTATTGCCCTAAATAGACGTCCCTAGCGTCCGATTGGAGTCCGTCGGACTCGCGCCGCCATGATAATGCTCGCCGGAGCTTTTTCCGGTGACCTTCTCGCGGGGGAGCCACCACCTTTAGGTTCAGAATCGTGTGGCGGTTCTTTTAGTACCATCTGTGCATCTGCGGGAGGGCCAGAACGTCGTCGCCGTAGCTCGCCGGCGTGTCCTCCGGCGAGATAGCGTGGCCGGTCAATCCCAGAGACAACGTGACCAGTCTTTGTCCGCGTGGCGTTCCACGTGGACCTTAGCCCCACCAGTCAGCGAGTAGATCTAAAAACGAATCGGTACAAATAGTATTTCCGTTTAATTTAAATTACAGAAAATTACTGCAACTTCAAATAATTATAGCAAATTCATTTTAACTCGGAAAAATATAAATAAGATATCAAAATTCTTAGAAAACTAAACTCTATCCAATAAAAATATAATATGGACTTTTTATTTTTAATAAAAATCCAATTATTAATACTTGTTAATTAAGTCTTTAATTTTAATTCCAGATTTAATTAAAATTCAATAATTAAGAAAAACTTCTAAAATTAATAAAAACCAGTAAGCAAATCAGGAAAATATTAAAACTAATTTTCCTTTGCTTATAATTTATTAAATCCTTAATAGGAGGATTTAAACCCTGATTAATAAATACCTTAATTATTAATTCATTGAAAATAATAAAATGCCAAATCCAATATTAATTTTATTTCAAAGTTATTAATAACTTCAACCTTAAAGTGAAGTTATTAATTCAAGAACTTTAGGGTATTTAGAAAACCCTAATTTCATAAGTAATAGAACCAGGAACTCATCATTCAATGTGATCCCTAAAACCCTAATATCATTAGGAACCCTAGCTCCATTATTACATGTAAACCCTAAATGACTTCTAAACCTAAACCTAGATAAGAATATGTGATCATGTACTTACTTTCAAATCATAAAACCATACTAGCAAATAAATACTTAACTTGGCCACATAAAATGTAGAAGACCTATCACTAATATATGGGTATCACATGTGTTCATCCTCATCAGACCTAAATGATCAATTAGGGTCAACCAAATGTAAACCCTAGATCCTATTACCAAAGCCATCGTCCTTATTTAGCATCACACCATTGTGATGAACCCTCATAGTAACCATGATTGATGATTACCTTACATACCCGACTCCACTAAACCCTACTAGTGTTGGATACTTATCAACCATTCTGTTTAGGAGTCAATCATTCCTTACTTAGTGGATCAAATAGCAAACCCTAGACAATCTCAACCCTAATTGTTATACTTCTTATTATTTTAGAAGTATGTTCTTCAAAAGTTATTCTTTTGAAGTAAATAAAGAATCATCATCAACCCTGCTTATAAGAACCTATTAACCCTAGCCAGCTATCACTGGCAAGATAAACCAATCTTGATAGCAACCATGTATAATGAATTGCTTAGGATACCTAGGCTTATCTTAATCTTACAAGCCCTAGGTGTTGATGAATCCAACTTTGTTGGGATCCATCTAATACTTACTCCAGAAACTAAATGAAACCATAGTCAACCATAGAAACCCCTCAACCTAATTATCATACTTGTTCTTTATTAAAGAACATGTTCTTCAAAAGTTATTCTTTTAAAGTATAGGATAATTAATCATTAACCATGCCATATAGTACAAAAAACTGACCACTGTTCTTTACTTGTTAACATTATGCCAATAATCATTCTTTGTGTGCTCAATTGAGTATTATGCTTTATTATCTACCTGTTTATAATACCAAGTAATCACACCCGAGTAAGAACCTTGTATGTGAATCACTCTAAAAGTGCAACACATCCTAAACAAATCATTTCAATTCACTAATCCTAAATCATCGGGGTTAGGTCACGCTTAGAGCGATTGCATCTCATACTTATGCATTATTGCATCCTTGCCAATCTTTTAAACATCGTCCTTACCGGACGATGATGCTATTTCAGAATTTGGAGTTATTGCGTATCGAAGACCTTGACTGCATAATCTTGCAGTCAAGAAAGGCAAGTTCATCACTTGCTCATGTCATTTGAGTATTTCTATCAAATTACTTGCAAAGTACTATGGTTATCACTATTGCATAAAAATCAAAACCACTACTTTCATAACTATGAATATGACTATGTGGTGGGCAATGGAACCATGGATTGTGTTGATATGGTGGAGGTTCCATTGCAAGGATTAATATCCATCTAGGATTAAACAAAAAATGTCGCCAGTGATTCTTGTGCCGTAATACCCGTGTTAACCATAAGATCCGGAGTGGGACGGAGTAGTCAAAAGTGTTTCCACCTCTCGTTCATCAACGGATGCGCTTACCGTAGCAGGTGTGTCTTGCGGAGCAACTTGAGGGTGGGGAGCCCCTTCTAATTCCCCACGGTATAGCTGTTGCTTACCGTAGCGGTTGCTGCTTGCGGAACAACTTGAGGGTGGGGATCCCCTTCTAATTCCCCACGGTAATGTGGTCTATGATGGGTTGCAGCTACCGGCGAAGGAGTTTGGTTAACGAGTCCCAAACTGTTGTCGTGGTCGGGGTCCACCCTGAAATTACGGGAATAATGGGACCGACGAGGACCCAGGGTCGGGGTATGCAACAACGGGTGGGTGTTCGAGGTAGCGGAGGAACATGATTGGCTAGACCTTATACCGGGCCTCACACCATAGGAAGTGTGGACGGGTTGCGCGCCCGGTTGGCACCAAGGTTAAGATCTCTTATGGGTAAAGCAACACACCTCTGCAGAGTGTAATGAATTGTGACCTGTCACTCCCTGTTCCGGGTTTGGAACTGCGAACGCTGCCGGAAAGGAACTCCATGAAGTTCTAGTAAACCGGTGAAGGCTGACGGACATAGTTCTTCTGAATAAAAAGCAACCTTTTTAAGAAATGGTTATGAAAACCTGCATTGGTATTAGACTTTCTGGTCTAATGCCGTAGCTAGTGCATTAAACACCTCTTTCCTATAATGAACTTGTTGAGTACGCTCGTACTCATCCCACTCTTAAATCCCCTGCTTAGATATGGAGCCATCGAAGGAGGATCTACCGTGCAACTCGAAGACCGATGAGTCTACAAATACTTCAAGGGGACAGGAACCCGCTCGGAAGAGTCAAACACCACAACTACCATGGAGAAAACCTAGATTAAGTAGTAGAAGGGAACTAGCTTCCAAAACCTAGCTCCTATTTAGGTAGAATCTAGTCATAGCCTCTTTAGCTAGTCAAATACTCTATAAATAGAGTCCGTGATAAGATTAGATCACGAGTCGTTCTTCTGGAGTTATTTGCAGTTTTACCTCATTGAAAAGTAGGAGGCTGTGATGATCTATTGTAACGAGTCGGTGTTGTAATTCTATAGACATGCCTTGGACCCGCATATGTTTCTGTTGTACCACTCTGAGCGATATAATACTCGTGGAACGGTGTTTCATTGGTGTTATATCAGACTTGCATACTACACCATGCAGTGGTATGCCGGGTCACCACAGTTGGTATCAGAGCAAATTCTTTGACCTTAGGATTAAAACCCTTTAAAGGAGACCTATAGGATTGGTAGTGTCTATAGGAAGTTGTCCTAGTTAAACCAAATATCCTTATGACTTGAGATGGATATTCACTTGAGAATAATCCTGACACACTTGAGTCAACCTTATTAATCTATCTGTTCTAAGCAAAGTTAGTTAGTTAATCCCAAGTATGTAGCATACCATTATGTCCTTAAAACAATACATGAGTAGATCACAGTTGGTATAAAATACATGATAGTCCAAAGAAAGGATACAACCATAAGGAAGATATCCTATTGGAAGATGTGTACCAACACATGTTATAGTTAAATAAGAATTACTCAGACCTGCACTAGAAGTAATATCAAGTGATGAAGATAATTAAGATATCCTAATAGAAGATGTAGACCCAAACAAGTAATAGGGTAATAAAAATTTATCTAAACTTGTGAAACAAATGATAGTAAGTGATACAAACAAGTGATATGAGTAGTATAGACCATGATGGGTCAATCATGGGAAATAAGGAAGAGTGATACGAAAGATATATGTCTATTACAAGTTAGAGTGGCTAATTATATATGATTCACCTGAGAATCATTATGTGATGGAATAGAACATCATAAACATTTAGGAGGAGAACAATAAGAAGTCAGGTCATCAACAATAAAGCAAGATTTGTGTTCCAAAACCATGGGAACTGTGTCAAGTACATCAGAACCCTAGTTACATGGTAAGAACACATGGAAGTATAGGAAATACATTCCAATATTATGTGTTTAGAGTAACCATACTAGAACTAGTGGTATCATACAAAATAGTCCTCAACAACACTTATATATGATATAATACTTTGTTAGTACTTCCAAACAAATTTAGGTTAACTTTAACTATCCTAGCCTACTTTGTTTCAAGTTTATCTCTTTGCAAATGTGCAATTATGATGAAGACTGAGACCCATAGTAGAACTCCCCATATTCGTGCTAAGTATCACGATACAGACCTATCTTATGTGGTGTTGTATACTACACATCAGATCCTGATGATTAGAGATGTCTTACTCAACTATTATATTCCGGCTTATGATGGTGTGTACTATAAACACAAAGCTGAATCTTCTTGGATTTTAATGGATTTTCATTGTTTGACTAGATCCATACATGAGGTTAGACTTTGATATGCAAATGCATGTTGTAATATCAAGTTCTTACTTGATGCTATAGATCTAGTGGGTAATGGTAAACGTGTGAGGAAGTGACGAATTCTCGAAGATCTTGAAGTCAAGATGAAGGTTCATCACACAAAGGAAGTAAAGTTGTGGGAAGTAACCACAATACTCGAAGGAAGTGCCAATCAACATTCATGCTTTACCTCAACAGAGGAGTACTTTAGTACATGAGAAGCATGAAGGTAAGAAATATGGTGATTATGGTGAAGTCGAAGCAGATCCATAGTCAACATAGAAGAGGGAATGCATGGGAAATCACTTAGAATACTATATTCATAGTGTCAGCCAGTGGTTTTCTTGCAAAAGAAACCCTGAATGAAGGAAGGTGATATATGCAATCATAGCAGACATAAGAAGACCATAGTCGATATCAGAAGACCACAATTGGTATAATATCAATACTACGAGATAAAGCAGAAGATGTCTCGTCCAGTTGATCAGAACCTATAATAGAATCCATTTTTAGATATCAAATAGCCACAGTTGGTATAATAACCACAGCTGGTATCAGTGGGTATTACAAGTAGTCCACGATTTAATTATTTGTATCAAAAGTTTGTGAACAAATAAAACTCTTGTCAGCCAAATAGCTAGATCTATAAACATTTAGTCGAAGGATTCACATTGGATGTCCACAATTGAGTGGATACACCACAAACATTCTTCGTGAGACCTTAGAAGAAGTACAACCATAAGCTAGAACCAGACCAATATTCTAACCATAAACCCAATGGTTGGAAGAAAAAGGAGTTGAAGAACATAAGAACACTCTAAGGAATAGAGTAAAGATTGAGTTGTATGTACAATGACTCAATACTTTAAGCTAGATAGAAGAAGAAGGTCTGAAATGAGAGGAAGCTCGATCTTATTTTCATAAGATTGTTGAACACTACTTTCAGAAGGATGTCAGACCAGAAGCCGAGGTTTATACCTCGAGGAAGTAAGAATTGGACTTTAACTTGAGAAAGTGAGTAATATCTACTCAGAAGTACGAAGGCTCAAGTAAGTTAAGCATAAAGAAGTTGGACGAAGAAAATACCATAGACCAAATACAGCTCAAGAAGACCAAAGACCGAAGGAAATTGACCATACCAAGAACCACAGACTAATAGAATGATTCCTTTCATGGAACCTAAATAACCCAAAATAGTTATAGGTATCAACTATAAACCATGATGGGATGGACGAAATGAGTCTAATCCATTCTTAGAGGAATAAACCATCATGATCATTTCCATGTTAAATACCTTACTTAGTACCATTATTGCAGTTTTGGTACTAAGGGAAAACAAAGACCTATTTTATCAAATAGGAGAATGTTATCCAATTAGTCTTCAGTCAAGACTAGCAGCACCAGAAGAAGTCTCAATCATTGAATCTTCAATGAGAAAGGAAACAAGCTTATAGAGTTGGAAGAAACCAATGAAGTGGAGTAAGAAACTAATGCTCAGAGACAGACACTAAAGGATTCCAGGAAGAATCTGGACAAGGGATATATTCAATTATATCCAGTGAAATCACCACGGAGTTCGAGAAAAGTCGTAGTCTTCACAAGACAGATCCACACCTCGGAAACGTGAGAGAGATCAAACTTCGAGGACGAAGTTAAGTTTAAGGGGTAGAGACTGTAATATCCCAGGTAATGGGGTTACAAAAATAGAGGAAACAGATGTGTGCATTGCATTCATGCATAGAAAATCTGGGGAATTTTTGCGCTTTAAAGTAAAACAATCACAATGAATCGAAGTTTCACTTGACCTTGGTGGAATTGAAGTAGCTCATCAAGTCAAGCGCTATAAACCTCAATGTGACTTTGCTAAAACCTTGTTTTGGGTAGAGATATTTTGATCTAAGGGATTAGCTCAAATGGAATTAAAATCAACACAAGAACTTATTGATCAAGGATCAACTACTTGAGTTTTATTAAAGATCATAATATGGTAACCCTTGTCATAACATATGAACACCAATTCAATTACAAACCAAGTAACAATAATTGGAGAAACTATTCTTCACTTATCTTTTCCATGTTCTAAGAATAATCTATGATCCTACCATGAAACCTCATGGTATTCATTCCACTTCCACATTGGAATTATAACCAGGAGATCCACTCAAGAAGTGTATATTCCTCTCTATTACAAATAGCTTTACATAAAACCTAAAGAGGTGAGAGTTCTATTCTATTTAAGGAAGCAATGACAAACCTTGAGGCAAATCTTGAATATAAATATCCATATGATCCCCACATTATCTTCAAGAGGAACCCTAGAGTATTATTCAAGCCTTCCCAAATGAGAGAGACCATTTACTCTAAACCCAGCTTTACCTATTAATGAACAAAGGACAACCTTTGAATTAAAGTAATAGGTTGTAAACCATTTCCCTTGGAATGGGGAGATAATCTAATGTCACATGGAATAATACCATATACATGAATTATTAAAGTAAGGAGGAGATTAACTCAATCAAGATAGCCAAGTGGAGTTTTAGACTTGATATCTATTAAGATATGGTGAATACACCATAAACCTTAGAATAAACCATTCCATTAGAAATAATTTAGGAAGCTAAACTTTGATCATTATAAATTGAGTGATGATCATAAACCCTAAGAACTTGAGGTAAGGATATCAAGAATAAGTGGATCATGTCTAACCATGATCATGCTCTTGAAGTATGTGAGGATAAGTTAAACCCTAATAGGATAAGCAGATATCATTAGCCACGTGAAATTATAAGGAGATCAATAATAAACAACCCTAGGCTTAGATCCCAACCTGAACTTGTGAATCACTTGGTGATCATAAGTAGAGCCCTATCACATCTATATTCCATCTATTCTTCACTTAAGAATCTAAGAAAACCTTAGAGTAAAATTACATATTTAATATGGTGAGAAACCATCCATCCATAAGACCAAAGTTAACTATAAAAAGAACTATAACCATTATAGTTACTTTAATGATTAATTGGGGATAATAATAGAAGTTAATTGGTAGAAGGTAAAACCAATTCCCAAATCCTTAGTAATTAGGGAAGCACAGGAAATATTAAGCAAGTACCCACCTTATCATGGTTAGGGAAGATTAAACCCTAGCACATGCAATATGGTGTCATCTCATCTCTACAACCTAGAATTAAACCTCAACCCTAGTTTATGTATCACTATGGTGATCATAATATAAACCAGGCTATAATTGAGATTCCAAACCATATGCCATCAGGTAAATAACATTAGAACCCTAGTAGTGCACATTAATCAAGTCTTATGCTTCAATTCTTGAACATAAGAGAAAAACCTTGTGCTACATTCCATCATTAGAACCATATGTGTAGTAATCAATCATTTATATTTGCAACCAAGATAAACCATGATGGAAACAATACCTACCTAGATACCTTCAAATGTAGTGATAGTATTCACCTTAATAAGGGGTTATACTAGAAATGATAAAACCCTAATAAATAGGTGCTCACATAAAAACCTATGTAAGTCATCCCCTCTCAAATAGAACCCAAGTCTTAATAGCAACCCTGAAATAAAATGAGTTGATATTATCAACTCAATTAATACCAAATAGATTTGATTCATAAGAAAAAAGGAAATTAAATTAGTGCATCAAATCATGCTTTATGAAAGTATGCAACAAGGCTCACATATATTATATATGTACTCAAGAATAATTCAGAAATACCCTGATATATTATTCAATCCTAATAAAATTCAAATTATAAAATACCTGCAAAATAGAAAATAGTTAAAATTTGAATGTAAAATAGAATGCAAAATAGAAAAGGAAAACAAGAAATAAAAATAAAAGGAGAAAGAGAAAGGACTTACCTGGACCTTACCAGACCTTACCTGATTGTGCAGGCCGCGGAGCAGCCCAACAGCGGCCTACCAACGAAGCCCAGCCCAACACCAAAGCCAACCCAACTCTCTGTACCGATTCAATAAGAAGCAGAAAAAAAACGGAAGACCATCGTCTTCGTTCTCCTCTGTGAGGCCGACACCGCGGCGAGCTCCGTCATCACCGCCGTTGCTGACTGCCAGGGAGGAGTTGACCATCATGCAGATGCCCTTATCCTCCACGCCACCATCCATATCTTGTTTTCGCCAAGATCCGCGCCAGCAGCCGGCCGACATCGCGGTTTGCATCACGACCACTGCCGCCGGTGAGGTGGTGAACCAAGCCTCCTCGTGCCGTATAAAGGCCGCGATAAGCTCCGCCGTAAACCCTAATGCACCTCCTCTCAATCAATTGCTCGCTAGCCCTCCATATTTTTTCGCCACCATCACACAGACGCCGCCGGGGTCGAGCTAGAGCTCGTCGGAGGAGGTCACCCCGTGGACCCCGAGGTAGTCCAAAAGAAGCGCATGAACATGAGGATTGTTCTGGTAGAAAGAATCAAGAAATGGCGTTCTCAATCAGATGAATTCGATCAATCCCTTTCGCTCGGGTTCGCCGGAAATCGCGACGCCGTGCTCAACTCCGTCCATCCCCGTCTTCCTCGTGCATCCTAACAACTTTGCGGTAAGTCTGCGCATCTTTTGCATCCCCTATTGCCCTAAATAGACGTCCCTAGCGTCCGATTGGAGTCCGCCGGACTCGCGCCGCCGCAGTAATGCTCACCGGAGCTTTTTCCGGTGACCTTCTCGCGGGGGAGCCACCACCTTTAGGTTCAGAATCGTGTGGCGGTTCTTTTAGTACCATCTGTGCATCTGCGGGAGGGCCAGAACGTCGTCGCCGTAGCTCGCCGGCGTGTCCTCCGGCGAGATAGCGTGGCCGGTCAATCCCGCAGACAACGTGACCGGTCTTTGTCCGCGTGGCGTTCCACGTGGACCTTAGCCCCACCGATCGGCGAGTAGATCTAAAAACGAATCGGTACAAATAGTATTTCCGTTTAATTTAAATTACGTGAAAATTACCGCAACTTCAAATAATTATAGCAAATTCATTTTAACTCGGAAAAATATAAATAAGATATCAAAATTCTTAGAAAACTAAACTCTATCCAATAAAAATATAATATGAAATTTTTATTTTTAATAAAAATCCAATTATTAATACTTGTTAATTAAGTCTTTAATTTTAATTCCAGATTTAATTAAAATTCAATAATTAAGAAAAACTTCTAAAATTAATAAAAACCAGTAAGCAAATCAGGAAAATATTAAAACTAATTTTCCTTTGCTTATAATTTATTAAATCCTTAATAGGAGGATTTAAACCCTGATTAATAAATACCTTAATTATTAATTCATTGAAAATAATAAAATGCCAAATCCAATATTAATTTTATTTCAAAGTTATTAATAACTTCAACCTTAAAGTGAAGTTATTAATTCAAGAACTTTAGGGTATTTAGAAAACCCTAATTTCTTAAGTAATAGAACCAGGAACTCATCATTCAATGTGATCCCTAAAACCCTAATATCATTAGGAACCCTAGCTCCATTATTACATGTAAACCCTAAATGACTTCTAAACCTAAACCTAGATAAGAATATGTGATCATGTACTTACTTTCAAATCATAAAACCATACTAGCAAATAAATACTTAACTTGGCCACATAAAATGTAGAAGACCTATCACTAATATATGGGTATCACATGTGTTCATCCTCATCGGACCTAAATGATCAATTAGGGTCAACCAAATGTAAACCCTAGATCCTATTACCAAAGCCATCGTCCTTATTTAGCATCACACCATTGTGATGAACCCTCATAGTAACCATGATTGATGATTACCTTACATACCCGACTCCACTAAACCCTACTAGTGTTGGATACTTATCAACCATTCTGTTTAGGAGTCAATCATTCCTTACTTAGTGGATCAAATAGCAAACCCTAGACAATCTCAACCCTAATTGTTATACTTCTTATTATTTTAGAAGTATGTTCTTCAAAAGTTATTCTTTTGAAGTAAATAAAGAATCATCATCAACCCTGCTTATAAGAACCTATTAACCCTAGCCGGCTATCACCGGCAAGATAAACCAATCTTGATAGCAACCATGTATAATGAATTGCTTAGGATACCTAGGCTTATCTTAATCTTACAAGCCCTAGGTGTTGATGAATCCAACTTTGTTGGGATCCATCTAATACTTACTCCAGAAACTAAATGAAACCATAGTCAACCATAGAAACCCCTCAACCTAATTATCATACTTGTTCTTTATTAAAGAACATGTTCTTCAAAAGTTATTCTTTTAAAGTATAGGATAATTAATCATTAACCATGCCATATAGTACAAAAAACTGACCACTGTTCTTTACTTGTTAACATTATGCCAATAATCATTCTTTGTGTGCTCAATTGAGTATTATGCTTTATTATCTACCTGTTTATAATACCAAGTAATCACACCTGAGTAAGAACCTTGTATGTGAATCACTCTAAAAGTGCAACACATCCTAAACAAATCATTTCAATTCACTAATCCTAAATCATCGGGGTTAGGTCACGCTTAGAGCGATTGCATCTCATACTTATGCATTATTGCATCCTTGCCAATCTTTTAAACATCGTCCTTACCGGACGATGATGCTATTTCAGAATTTGGAGTTATTACGTATCGAAGACCTTGACTGCATAATCTTGCAGCCAAGAAAGGCAAGTTCATCACTTGCTCATGTCATTTGAGTATTTCTATCAAATTACTTGCAAAGTACTATGGTTATCACTATTGCATAAAAATCAAAACCACTACTTTCATAACTATGAATATGACTATGTGGTGGGCAATGGAACCATGGATTGTGTTGATATGGTGGAGGTTCCATTGCAAGGGTTAATATCCATCTAGGATTAAACAAAAAATGTCGCCAGTGATTCTTGTGCCGTAATACCCGTGTTAACCATAAGATCCGGAGTGGGACGGAGTAGTCAAAAGTGTTTCCACCTCTCGTTCATCAACGGATGCGCTTACCGTAGCAGTTGTGTCTTGCGGAGCAACTTGAGGGTGGGGAGCCCCTTCTAATTCCCCACGGTATAGCTGTTGCTTACCGTAGCGGTTGCCGCTTGCGGAACAACTTGAGGGTGGGGATCCCCTTCTAATTCCCCACGGTAATGTGGTCTATGATGGGTTGCAGCTACCGGCGAAGGAGTTTGGTTAACGAGTCCCAAACTGTTGTCGTGGTCGGGGTCCACCCTGAAATTACGGGAATAATGGGACCGACGAGGACCCAGGGTCGGGGTATGCAACAACGGGTGGGTGTTCGAGGTAGCGGAGGAACATGATTGGCTAGACCTTATACCGGGCCTCACACCATAGGAAGTGTGGACGGGTTGCGCGCCGGTTGGCACCAAGGTTAAGATCTCTTATGGGTAAAGCAACACACCTCTGCGAGTGTAATGAATTGTGACTCGTCACTCCATGTTCCGGGTTTGGAACTGCGAACGCTGCCGGAAAGGAACTCCATGAAGTTCTAGTAAACCGGTGAAGGCTGACGGACATAGTTCTTCTGAATAAAAGCAACCTTTTTAAGAAATGGTTATGAAAACCTGCATTGGTATTAGACTTTCTGGTCTAATGCCGTAGCTAGTGCATTAAACACCTCTTTCCTATAATGAACTTGTTGAGTACGCTCGTACTCATCCCACTCTTAAATCCCCTGCTTAGATATGGAGCCATCGAAGGAGGATCTACCGTGCAACTCGAAGACCGATGAGTCTACAAATACTTCAAGGGGACAGGAACCTGCCGGAAGAGTCAAACACCACAACTACCATGGAGAAAACCTAGATTAAGTAGTAGAAGGGAACTAGCTTCCAAAACCTAGCTCCTATTTAGGTAGAATCTAGTCATAGCCTCTTTAGCTAGTCAAATACTCTATAAATAGAGTCCGTGATAAGATTAGATCACGAGTCGTTCTTCTGGAGTTATTTGCAGTTTTACCTCATTGAAAAGTAGGAGGCTGTGATGATCTATTGTAACAGAGTCAGTGTTGTAATTCTATAGACATGCCTTGGACCCGCATATGTTTCTGTTGTACCACTCTGAGCGATATAATACTCGTGGAACGGTGTTTCATTGGTGTTATATCAGACTTGCATACTACACCATGCAGTGGTATGCCGGGTCACCACAACTCTCTTCAACGCTTTACTAGGGAAGATATTCCGTACTCAAAACCTCCTGATCAATGCTTAGATGAGTTTGATAATTATATTGTTAAGCAAAATAATTTTAATATGAGAGTAGAGAATCTTTTAATGGAAAATTCTCGAGCTATTAGTGAATTGCATGGTATTGTGGAGAGAACCTCCAATGATGTTAAGATGCTTGTTAAACATTTTCATATGGTTCAAACTCAAATTGATCAACTCACTAAAGTGCAAAATGACTTGTTAAATAATAGTTCTAAAGGAAAACATGCTTATGAAGTAACAACTAGAGGCGGTGTTTCTACTCAGGATCCTCTATATCCCGAGGGGCATCCCAAAAGAGTTGAACAAGATTCTCAACGAACTGAAACTAGTGTTCCATCTAAGAAAAAGAAAAAAAAACATAAAACTGTTGTAGAATCTTCTGAGCCTATTAATGATCCTAATAGTATTTCTATTTCTGATGCTGAAACTGAAAGTGGTAATGAACATGATAAAGATAATGATAATAATGATGCTTCTGATAAAGAAGAGGTTGAAGATTAACCCGAAAAGCATGCTAAAAATAAAAAGTATACTAAAGAAGATTTTATTGCTAAGAAACATGGTAATGAAAGAGAACCTTGGGTTCAAAAGCAAATGCCTTTTCCTGCTAAGAAACTAAAATCAAAGGAAGAAGAACACTGTAATAAATTTTGTGATTGGATGAAACCTTTGTTCCTGCAAATCCCTTTGACTGATGCTATTAAATTGCCTCCTTATTCGAAGTATATGAAAGATATTGTCTCTAACAAAAGGAAAATTCCTAATGAGGAGATTTCCACTATGCTTGCTAATTACTCTTTCAATGGCAAAGTTCCAAAGAAGCTGGGCGACCCGGTATACCGACTATTCCTTGTTCCATCAAGAATAATTATGTTAGAACTGCTCTATGTGATTTGGGAGCAGGTGTTAGTGTTATGCCTTTTTCTCTTTACAAGAGACTTTATTTAGATAAGTTGATACCAACTGATATATCTTTGCAAATGGCTGATAAATCTACTGTTATTCCTGTTGGCATATGTGAGGATGTTCCTGTTCAAGTTACTAATAATTGCTTAATATTAACTGATTTTGTTGTGTTGGAAATGCCTGAAGATGATAATATGTCTATTATTCTTGGGAGGCCTTTTCTTAACACCGCAGGGGCTGTTATTGATTGCAATAAAGGAAAAGTTACTTTCAATGTCGATGACAAGGATCATACTGTTTATTTTCCCAAGAGGATTGATCCAATTTCTAATGTGAGAACTATCAGAGTGGGAACTATTGATTGTCCTATATATGAGCCTAAACAAGGATATCAAAGTATTATGATTGGATCCATATCAATTCAATACAAGGTAACATGATTGATTTGAGGTTTATTTCTTCTTATGTCATGTAAAATTTATTTGGTAGCAAGACTTGATCAACCTTGTTAACAAGTACATTTTATATGCATAGAAGAGCTAAACAACATTTCTTTCTTCCTCCACTTGCTTTACTTGCTGTAGCACTACTTGTTTTGCAAGATGCTTAGTTGTTTAGAGGTTTGAAAATCTTTTTCTGCCCTGTAATAATAATTTTGACACCCAGAAATGTGCATTTTTCAAAGTTTTCAAAAATTTACAAAAATTATACGGTTGGTCTTATTTTTTGAAGAGCTACCTGGGAGCACCAGGGGCTGACCAGTGGGGCACCCTGGGGCTGGACCCCATGGGCCGGCGTGGCCAGCAAGGGGGGCGCGCCACCCTGTGGTGTGGGCCCCTCCTTGCCCCACTAACTCATCTCTTTCTCCCATCTCACTCTCTCTCCCGAAAAAACTCGTACTCACTTTCTCTCACTCGCGTTTCTGCTCAAGAGCTCAAGATTTCTCGATCTCTTTGCTCAGCCCAGATTTCTGTCTAAAATTTGGCACATTTGCCCTCCGGTATGTGACTCCTTCGATTATCCAATTAGAATTTTGTTTGGTTGAGTATATCTTGAATATTTTGCTGCTGTAGGTAAAATGTTTAGTGAGCTTGCATGCTTGTTCTAAGTTGTAAAAAGTTAGTTGTGAAGCATGTTTAGTACTCTACCAAATTCCTATAGTAGTTTCCCTCAATTATATGTCTCCAAATCAACTTTTATAATGTTTGTTGAAAAATTTCAGAAAAGGAAGATGGACAACCATACTTTTGGAGAGATGTTCGAAAGAGAGACGATAAGCACGGGGAGGCCCTCAAGGGTATCCACCCGAATTAGACGATCCTATAATGAGGATATCATCGCACCGAGTTTCAAAGTTGAAGAAGATAATGGAGTCCCTAATGCTTCATCTTTTACATGCTATAACTGTTTGAGTAATGCAGGGCTGCTTGATGATTTCTTGATCCTCATCAATAATGTGGGCTTAACCACCTATATGGAAGATGAGAGGGATCAATACTACATGCTAACTAAAATCTTTGTTGAGAGCTTTCAGGTCAACAACAAACACTACCAACCATCAGTTACATTCAGGATTTATGATAATCCTATTACTATGAAGTTGAAGGATTTTTGTACTGCATTGGATATTGCCCCTGTAGGTACAACGAAGAAGATTGAGAAGAGTCCCAAAGCTTTGGCGGAGCTCTATCGAGAAGTCACCAATGATGACAGCCGCACCATTCAGCGCGGCAAGATAAGAAACATTCAACTCCCTGCCATTAGATATTTCGCTTACTATCTTGCTACTAGCATTCTTGGTAGGGAGAACACTAGCAACATTTCTAGCTATCATCTTGCTTTCTTAGTTGCTGTACTTACTGGAAAAACACCTTATCATCTTGGTGCTCTTGTTGCCCGTCGTTTGTCCGCTAAGGGGCCTATTTTTGGAGAAATTGTTGCCTCACGTATTTTGGCATATCTAGATCTTCCTCTTGACCCTTCTGATGTGAAATTAACTCCTATAAGGCTTGATATTGCTGCTATGAAGAGTCATCAATTTGTTACAACTGACTCTAGTTTAGATAATATTGTCTATAAAATGTTGTTTATTGATGGGGATGAGAGGGAAATCCCTTTGCCGCAAACAGTTCTGTTCGATATTCACAGGAAACCGTGGTCGCGCTCTAAGGAGGAGGTGGATGAGCAGCTGAGGGTACACGACTTCCACCAGCAGCATGACTCCGAGGACGCCGAGCCCTCCTACGGGTACACGGTCACGTATCCTGGTGCATCTTCCAGCACATACCCAGAACAGGATCCATCTTCGTCGTACTACGGAGGTGCCACTTCATGGGCACCATGGGATTGATCTCTGATGTCTACGCACACTCCTTTTCCTGTAGACAGTGTTGGGCCTCCAAGAGCAGAGGTTTGTAGAACAGCAGCAAGTTTTCCCTTAAGTGGATCACCCAAGGTTTATCGAACTCAGGGAGGAAGAGGTCAAAGATATCCCTCTCAAGCAACCCCGCAATCACAATACAAGAAGTCTCTTGTGTCCCCAACACACCCAATACACTTGTCAGATGTATAGGTGCACTAGTTCGGCGAAGAGATAGTGAAATACAGGTGGTATGAATGAATATGAGCAGTAGTAACGGCGCCAGAAAATAGCTTGTCTGGCGTGCGATTGATGGCGTAATATTGCAGGAAGTAAAGATGCGAGTAAAACAAGTAAATAAGCGATGATTGCGGTATTTGGAAACAAGGCCTAGGGATCATACTTTCACTAGTGGACACTCTCAACATTGATCACATAATAAAACCACTCTACACTCTCTTGTTGGATGATGAACACCATTAATTGTGTAGGGCTACAAGAGCACCTCAATGCCGGAGTTAACAAGCTCCACAACATTCGATATTCATATTTAAATAACCTTAGAGTGCATAATAGACCAACGCAATTATATCGACTACTAACATAGCATGCACACTGTCACCATCAAGCTATGAAAGGGGGAATAAATCACATCAATACTATCATAGTAATAGTTAACTTCATAATCTACAAGAGATTACAATCATAAACTACGCCAAGTACTACATGATGCACACACTGTCACCATTACATCATGGAGGAGGAATAGACTACTTTAATAACATCACTAGAGTAGCACATAGATGAATAGTGATACAAAGCTCATATGAATCTCAATCATGTAAGGCAGCTCATGAGATCATTGTATTGAAGTACATAGGAGAGAGATTAACCACATAGCTACTGGTACAGCCCTTAGCCTCGATGGAGAACTAATCCCTCCTCATGGGAGACAGCAGCGGTGATGAAGATGGCGGTGGTGTCGATGGAGATGCCTTCCGGGGGCACTTCCCCGTCCCGGCGGCATGCCGGAACAGAGACTCCTGTCCCCCAGATCTTGGCTTCGCGATGGCGGTGGCTCTGGAAGGTTTCTCGTACCGTGGCTTTTCCCTATCGGAGATTTAGGTCAGGGGGCTTCTTATAGGTGAAGAGGCGGACTCGGAGGGGGTCTGGGGCCACCACACAGTAGGGGGGCGCGCCTGGCTCCTTGGCCGCGCCGCCCACACGTGTGGGGCCACCAGGGCTCCCCTCTGGTGCCTCTCGGGTGTTCTGGAAGCTTTGTGTAATTATAATATGCTGGGCATTGATTTCGTCCAATTCCGAGTATATTTCCTTACTAGGATTTCTGAAACCAAAAACAGCAGAAAACAGGAACTGGCACTTCGGCATCTCGTCAATAGGTTAGTTCCGGAAAATGCATAATAATGACATAAAATGTGTATAAAACATGTGAGTATCATCATAAAAGTAGCATGGAACATTTATAGATACGTTTGGGACGTATCAATCTCCACTTAGGCCCAAAGCCTAAGCTTGGGTGGAGGTATACCTGCATCACTCATTCATTGCATATTATAGTTGCTGGATACTTGTACATACTTGTTTAGCTTCTTAAAGTGGTTTTCTAATAAGGGGGAGATGATATTTGGGGAGGTGCTGATTGAAAACAGATTCTGGACTGATACCAAAAAAAATCTCAAAAACAGACATAACGTTATTTTACGAAGCCAATTTTGTGCATGTTCACCAGGTTATTATATTACTTTCATTAGTTGAACACTTTTCGAGCTGAGCAGCGGAAGATTTTTGTAAAAATCGATTACTGTACTGTTGTCAAGTTTGACGAATTTCTGCTGCTTTGTGTTTATGTGACTCTTTTAGTTTTCATCTTCTTGTTTTTGCTTTGTTTCTTTCCTAAAACACAAAAAGACCAAAATTATTTCTGTTGTTTCTCTTTACCATTTGTTTATTTTGGTTTCTTTCTCCTATTTTGCTTTATTTGCTATCGTTGGTTTGCTATAAGAAAATCCAAAAAGATTTTGCTTTGTTTGCTTGTTTCCTTTTGTTCTTGTTTCCAATTTGAAAACACCAAAAATATTTGTTGTTCTTCTTTGGTTTTGTAAAGTTCATTATGGAGTTCAGTTGTCTTCGGTGGTTGGAGCTTGGCTTTCATTTCATATTATTCAAGCTACATAAGTGAAAGGCAATAATGACGATCTACGACAATTCGACTGTGGTGAGAGGCTGGTATGAACTCTATTTTTTTTCATTTTTGTACATATACTCATCCATGTGAGCATACTTAGTTGGTTCATGTGAGGTATATGTCATTTAAGAAAGTCTAGTAGTTCATGATATCTCATGTTTAGCCCCAATTTATTAATATGAGTAGCATGTCATAAATATTTGCTTGCATTGTTTTATTCATAAATAGGTATGACATTGTGGTATCCTCCTCTGAATAATTCACTTGAATCAACTTGGCACATGCTCACGCATGCATATGACTGAACAAAAGTCAATTAAGCCTCGATGATTTACTTTCCCTCAGAGTTCTGGTATCACTTTTATGCCTCCGTTAATTTATTTTGTCGCAAGCATGATTATGACGATTCATTGCTCTCTTGATTGTCGCTTCACAGCCTATTGCTAGCCTTCACTTGTACTGAGCGGGAACGCTGCTCGTGCTTCCAAACCCCTGAAAACCAAGTTAGTCCAGAGTGTCCACCATAAATACCTATGCATGGCATTTCAAACCATTCCAAGTAAATTCTCATGTGCTACCTTTAAACCTTCAAAATGCTTCTCAATTTGTGTCGATGTTATAGCTCATGAGGAAATATGTGGTGTTTATCTTTCAACCTTGTCATTTACTCCTGACAGACTTTCACCAATGGACTAGTGGCACATCCGCTTATCCAATAATTTTGCAAAAAGAGCTGGCAACGGGGTTCCCAGCCCCAATTAATTAACTTTCATCAATAATTCTCTTCACATGTTTTGCCCTGATTTATCAGTAAGCAACTTAAATTGCAAATAGACACTCCCATGGTATGTGAATGTTGGAAGGCACCCGAGGATTCGGTTAGCCATGGATTGTGTAAGCAAAGGTTGGGGGAGTGTCATCCATAATGAAACTAAAATATATGTGTAAACAAAAGAGAAGAGGGATGATTTACCTTGCTGGTAGAGATAACGTCCTTCATGGGAGCCGCTCTTGAAAGTCTGGTTGACGAGGTAGTTAGAGTACCCACTATCATTCGTTGACAACAACAAACACATCTCAAAATAATTTTACTCCTGTTTTACAAATGAAAAGCTCTAGCACATGTTAATCCCTGCTTCCCTCTGCGAAGGGTCAATCTTTTACTTTTACATTGAGTCATCATCCTTTCTATGAGCACTTTCTTGAGAGCACAACTGTCATTCTTAGTATAATATGCTTGTCCCAAAATGTGATTAAATGTGGTATAACTTTGATGCTCTTATCTCTTATAATCTCTACTTCCAGTCTTCCCATGAACTTCAAAGGTGCCCGAGCATTTATGTTTTGTTGTACAAATATGGGCAAGCGAGATACCACTTTATCATATCCTTCTATGAACATTGCAATCTTGCTGATAGACATGATTCATGATGCTTATTATTAATTTGTTGGTACCTTTTCCATGATTGACATAGCTATTAGATGACTTTATTTGCATCTATCTTATTATGAGTTGCTTAAGTACTTTCCCATATCATGAGAATATTTACATCATATGAACAAATGTGTTCGTGAAAGTTCTTTTATCGCACTCAGTTGTTAACTGAATTGCTTGAGGACAAGCAATAAGCTAAGCTTGGGGGAGTTGATACGTCCAAAACGCATCTACTTTCCCGAACACTTTTGCTATTATTTTGCATCTAATTTGTGTATTTTGGATACAACTAACACGGACAAACGCTGTTTTCAGCATAATTGCCCTGGTGTCTCGTTTTTGTGCAGAAACTCAACTTTCAGGAAAATCCCCGGAATTAATTCCAATGGGCCTATTTTCACAGAAGAATAACGGAGCCAGAAGACCGGAAGGAGGGGGCCACGAGGCAGCCACCCCACCAGGCGGCGCGGCAGGCCCCTGGGCCGCGCCAGCCTATGGTGGCGGCGCCTCGGGCAGCCCCAGGTGTCTCCCTTCCGACTACTTAAAGGTTTCGACCTAAAAACGCACGGGGGGTTAGACGAAATCGCCAGAAGACATCCAGAACACCGCCGCCATCGCGAAACTCCGTCTCGGGACCAAAAACTCCGTTCTGGAACTCTGCCGGGACGGGGAATTGGAGGAGATCATCGCCATCATCACCACCGACGCCTCTCCATCGACCAGCCATGTTTCCCCCATCCATGTGTGAGTAATTCCCCCGCTGTAGGCTGAAGGGGATGGTAGGGATTGGATGAGATTGGTCATGTAATAGCATAAGATTGTTAGGGCATAGTGCCTAGTGTCCGTAATTGGTACTTTTATGATATTGTTGCAACTTGTTATGCTTAATGCTTGTCACTAGGGCCCGAGTGCCATGATCTCAGATCTGAACATGTTATCAATTCATGATAATATGCATTGTTTTATGATCTTACCTGCAAGTTGTATACACATATTGCTGTCCGGAACCCGAGGCCCCAAAGTGACAGAAATTGGGACAACCGGAGGGGAAGGCGGTGATATGAGGATCACATGTGTTCACGGAGTGTTAATGCTTTGCTCCGGTGCTCTATTAAAAGGAGTACCTTAATTTCCAGTAGATTCCCTAGAGGCCCGTCTGCCACCGGCTGGTAGGACAAAAGATGTTGTGCAAGTTTCTCATTGCGAGCACGTACGACTAAATATGGAACACATGCCTATGGATTGTTTAGTACTTGGATACCGTTTTATTACTATCTGCAAATGCCCTACCTTGATTGTTACATGAGTTTCTCTCATCCATGCAACGCCCGTTCATCCATCCCTGTGCCTACAGTATTTTAATCTCGCTGTTTACTATAATCACTACTGCTGTCTTTGTTACACTCGCTGCGATATTTCACTACTTCTACTGCTATAAAACTGTTACTACTGATAAACTCTTGCGAGCAAGTCTGTTTCCAGGTGCAGCTGAATTGACAACTCCGCTGTTAAGGCTTACAAATATTCTTTGGATCCCCTTGTGTCGAATCAATAAATTGGGTTTTACTTCCCTCGAAGACTGTTGCGATCCCCTATACTTGTGGGTCATCACCCATGCTTGCGCCGAGTGAGTACATGACCAGAAGCGGTGGATCAAACTCTCGGTTCTGTTGTACGCTAGACAGACCACATTGTCTTTAATCTTCCTATGACTGAGTTCAGCTCCCACCGCTAGACCATTATCCACAAGACGCCACACATGTACCTTCATTTTGCCTGGAGCTTGGACAGCCCACATGGCAAGCCACCCCTTATGAGCACCGATAGAATTCGAAGACTCAACAGATCCACGGAGTGCCCTCTTCTGGTGAACAACTAGGTGATAGGCAGACTTCACTGAGAACACCTCATTCTTAGTCGCTGCATCCCGGACGATCAACTGTAGTATGTAGGATATCTGTTGTGTCAATCTCAAAGAAGTGCTTGCGCACCTTCACTTCATCCCACACACCCCCCTCAGACCTAATAAAGTCAAAAACACGATCCGGGCAGTCCTCTTCCCTGCGCCCCATGGACGTTGAGCACCTGCTTGGGGAATCCAATTGTTTTCTCCCACGCTAATTAACGCACCATCACCTATGTGCCGCACTAGCCCAGCCTGGAGTAAGTCACGTCCATGCATAATCCCCTTCCAAGTGTATGAGGCGCGCTTGGGACTTCTTGCAGTTAAGAAATTCCCTCCTTTAAAATATCTAGCTTTCAAAACCCACGCACAAAGAGAGTCTGGGTCGGTGATCATCCTCTAACCCTGCTTTGCTAGAAAAAGCTTGATTGAAACATTCGTAACCCCGGAAGCCCATACCACCACTTCCCTTGCTCTTGCACATTCTCTCCCAACCAATCCAGTATACCTTCTTCTGATCCTCCATATCACCCCACCAGAAGTTTGAGCAAATAGAGCTCAGTTGTTTACACATTTTCTTGGTGAGTTGAAAGCAACTCATGGCGTACGCTAGGACCACCTAGATCACCGATTTAATTAGCACCCCTTTCCCTTCCTTCGAAATACCCTGGCCTTTGAGACCCTTAATTTTCCTCCATGCTCGCTCCCGCAAATGTATGAAGCACACCTGTCCTTGGATCGTCCTACGACAGTGGGCAGCCCCAGATATCGTTCGGACAGTGCTTCGTTGTCAATGCCAATAACCTGTTTCAGGTAAGTTTTAAGACCATTTGGACATCCCTTACCAAAAAACACTGATGACTTCTGCAGGTTCACCTTTTGGCATGAACTGATTTCGTAGTCACTCCTCAGGATTTGCTTCAAAGATTGCATGCTGTTAGCCGAGGCTTCCAAGAAGACGAAGTTGTCATTGGAAAAAAGGAGATGGGTAATATGCGTCCTCTCAGCACGAAATTGCACCCCTCTTATTAGATTCCCCCTGTCTAAGGGTGCGTTTAGTTCTGGAACGGCGTGAAATGGAATAGAATGATTTCGTTCCAGAGGAATGGAATGGTTCCATCCCCGCGTTCGGTTTGGACAAAAATGAGGAACGGAATGGTACTTTTTTTGTTCGGTTGGAGGAATTAGAAAGCCAAACGGAATGCGGTTAAACTAAACTTTGTCTCAAAATTGTAATTAACACTGGTAAAAAAAGAGCCTTCCATCCGTCCCCATTAGTCCCCAAAATATACGAACCGTGACTAATGGGATCTTTAGTCGCGGTTCGGGAGGCGAACCGCGACCAAAGGGCTGGGCCCAGGGCGCTCGGTGGCCAGCTGGTGCACGTGAGGGGCTTTAGTCACGGTTGGCCTGGCCAAGCGCGACTATAGGTGCCCGAAGGCCTTTAGTCGCGGTTGGCCAGGCCAACCGCGACTAAAGCCCCTCCCCTATATATACCCGTTCAGCACACTCACTTAGCCATTTGGTGCCACTTTCTTCACAATCTTCACAAGTGGGTGGTTGGTTTGATTTTGGTTCCTCTTATGCACAGGAGGTGTTCGATGAAATGCCCGAGAGATAGAAAGAAACATGATATGAAGTGTCCGCGCAACACTTGAGCTTTCTCATTTATTTTTCCTCGATCGCGGTTAGCAACTTGAACCTTTCATGTGTCATTGATAAAATATGCATGTGTGTAGTTCATTGTTTAATTTATATTATTTCTAGCTAGTTAGTTTAACAAATGCATGATGGTTAATTATATACATTATATAATAATAATGCAGATGAATCGGCAATGGTTGTACGGTAACCGACTCTCCGGCGAGTTCACTACGGGTTTGAAAGATTTCCTCGTAGTGGCTAATGCGAACAAGCAGGGGGTTTTGTTACCTGTCCATGTGTTGGCTGTAAGAATCAGAAGGGTTACTCTTCCTCAAGAGAAGTTCACCTGCACCTGCTTCGGCACGGTTTCATGCCAAGCTATAATTGTTGGACCAAGCATGGAGAAAGAGGGGTTATAATGGAAGAAGATGAAGAAGGGGATGATTTCATCGATGACAACTATCTTGATCATTTCGGTGATACTTTCATGGGGGATGCTGAAGGTGGGAAATGTGAAGGGTGACATAGGCATCCCCAATGGGCCTGCCGAAGATAGTACCCGGGGTTTACTGAAGGCCCAATACTCGAAGAATAAGAAGATTCAGAAGCCCAAGATATTGTTAAGGAAAGCTAGAGTTGTAATAGGAAGTAATATTTGTAACCTTGCGGGAGGAGTTAGAAACCTACCCGAACTCTGTAACCTGTACGATATGAATCCCTCGACACCACCTCCTATATAAGGGGGGGTCGAGGGACAAAGAGATCATCGTATCATTGTTTCTCAAACCCTAGTTTTTACGTCGTCGAGTACTTTTCGGCTGAAACCTTCGAGATCCACTTGCCCTCTACATCTAACAAAACCCTAGTCTACAACCCGTAGGCATTGACAAGTTAATCCCTTGTCAATTGGCGCCGTCTGTGGGATCTAGAGGTTGCAAGGAGCCGATCTCGATGGCACGTCCAGAATCATCGACTTCGTCGGTGGCTAGCAATGCAATGGATCGAGGTAAACAGGAAAAAACTAATCTAGTCAATTTTATTCCTCACCCGCCCTCCCGTATGGATGCATGTGCCTATCTGGAGGAGCCCATCGTCATGATGTTTGGAGAATTCCGATTTGGCGTCAATAAGGAAGGATCCTACCGTCTCGAAGTTCCGATCTCGTCGGAATTTTCAGCGGACGATTCTGACTTTTCGTCGAGTAACGAGGAGTTTTCATCGACACGCTTCATCGACACCAAGGCAAGCGGAAAGCTCACCAAGATCATCAGCAACACATCTTTCGAGTCGTCTGCGGACTCCGTTATAAGCAGCGATTCCGACAGCATCAACAGCTTCAACTTCATCGACAAATCTGCTGCCATCGGAAAGGTCTTCACCAATCTTTATGATGGTGTCACCAATCCCGACAAAAACCAATACTCAAAATATCATCAAGTGTACGCAATTGAAGAGGCAAGCCGAGCAGAACCAGAGACGTCAGAGGCTTTCGATGATTTGGGAAACCCATACGTCGATCCCGCTGATCTCAGAAGAGGCTTAGGCACCAAATATGTCGGGACCTCACCTCGCGTAAGAGTCCAACTCCCGCAAGCAGCGTGGGATAGGGCTGCAAGAGCCATAGACGGTTCAAAACCAATGACCACAACCGCTACTTCCCAGGAATTACAAGCCTATCAATATAAACTTGCTCGTGTGAGTAGGGAGTTGGAAAAAGAAACAACATCATTGAATAGAAGGAAAGAGGCGGCATCCGCGTCAAGCAGGCGTCGAGCAGAGCTCAGTCAGCAATCAGGAACTTCGGGAGATAGTCACAGAGAGGCTCGGAGAAGGGCAATATCTCGGCTGCAAAATATACCCAGGCGAGAGAGAGGCAACATAATTCAAAATCTCGACATGTCTTTCATGTCGATTGATACAAGGGGAAATATCATCCGGAAAACGCCAGAAGCAGGATACATGGCAATGCAAGCTTACATCCTCGCGTCCAGACCACCCCCCGGAGACCCGAGAGAAGCATCGTTCAATATGGCAATGGCTGGAGTTGGAGTCATGGGAACAGCATTCACAGCTACACCTCCCGAAGGAACTGCAAGACAAAATAGTCCAAGACCTACTGCTGCAGTGCAAGATCCACCAAGAACAAGTGAGGCAAGAGATACGGCGGCTCAAGCAAGGGTAGACAGAGCGCGGCAAGAAAGAAGAGAACATCGACATTCACCAGAAGTTGCCGATGAGGACCTGTGCGGGCTTCCGTGCTTTACGAGACGAGTCCGAAAAACCCGAGTACCAAAAGGGTTTAAGTTACCCGAGAATTTCAAAAAATTCGACGGCCTGCAGGATCCCGAGGATTGGCTCGTTGATTATCTCGAGATGGTGAAGCTGGTAGGAGGAACCAGAGCAACAGCCATGCAAAGCATCCAAGTCCACCTGAGTGGTGCAGCGAGATCTTGGATAAAGAAACTTCCCCCAGGTTCCATCGACAGCTGGGATAGTTTTGAAGATATTTTCGTAAAAAACTTCCGATCCACCTGCAAGAAACCTGCGTCATTGGAAGAGTTGAGGGCGTGCCGACAGAAACACGACGAGTCGATGAGAAAATATATACAGAGGTGGAACATTATTAAAAACTCAGCAGAAGATATATCTGACGAGAGAGCAATAGATGCGTTCGTGGCAGGAATTCGACGGGGAGATTTCGTCGAGGATTTAGGGAGAACCAACCCCAAAACAATATCAGCACTGATGGAGATAGCCAACAAGTGGGCAGATGGAGAAGATGCAATATATAACAAGCGACACGGGTCGCCAGAAGAGGACCGCGGTCGAAATTTTCAAAATAGAAGGCGATTTTCCCGCCAGTTCTACAACAATGACGCTCCCGGCCACATATCGGTCGGCTTCCGAGGAAATCCTGGAGGAAATAGTCGAGATAACTACCAAAGAAGTAATGAACAACAAGGCGACAATAGAAGTGATTCTCGCGGTCTCGAGGCAAAATAGTGGACCAAGGTTTCAAAGACCCTATGTGTCCCCCGAGGAGATGATGAACGGACCGTGTCGAGCGCACTTTTTCTCGATAGCAACGGAAAGAGACAGTCAGGACATCTCCAAAAAGACTGCCGCAACTTTCAGGCAATGTTGCGAGCCGCAGGAATTGCAAATGCTCAAGCAATGAATAGAAATCACCATGGACCCATGTAACGGCCC
>NC_061508.1:167637360-167649736 GCF_022539505.1 Lolium rigidum
CGGAGGCGTCTCTGAATCGATATCGTGCGGATTTCGGCGGGATCGCTGGAATCCTCATGGTACCGGTTCCGGGGCGTCACAACCCAGGAGCGAGATACATCTCCCACCTCCTCCCGCGATTACAGACGAGAATCGGCACCAGCTCAGAATTGCGGCAGCATCACAACCACCTCCGTATGTTGATCCTAATTCTAATGGCGAAGTCTTGATGATTCAGAAAGCTAGGCCATCTAACGAGGCGCGAAAGTAATTTCGCGGCAAGTATTCATGGCGAGAAAAGATGCCTCCACCAACGGTCGAGTACCTAAATTGGTCGGGACAGGATATCGGCTTCACAATTGCGGATCATCCGCGAGCGGGTTCCTCGACCCGGGCAATCCGCACTTATTTTACCCGCGGTAATTGCTGGCTTCGACGTGTCGAGAGTTTTCATAGATGGCGGCAGCAGCTTAAACCTTATGTACGCGGATACACTAAGGAAGATGAACATATCCCTAGCAAATCTAGCACCAAGCGACACACGTTTTCACGGGATCACGCCGGAGAAACCAAGTTATCCGTTGGGCAAGATTAATCTTGACGTCCAGTTTGGGACCCGAGAAAATTACAGGATAGAGAAATTGGAGTTTGAAGTTGTGGATTTCCCGTCGCAATATCATGCTTTGTTGGGACGACCAGCATATGCTAGGTTTATGGCGGTACCTCATTATACATATTTACTGTGGAGGTTCCCTGGACCCAAAGGACCAATCACAGTCAAAGGAAGCTTTGCGTTAGCTAACAAATGCGACAGAGATTTTCATCAACTGTCAGAAACCTTCGGGATGCAAGCAGAATATATGGCGCCAAGGCAAGCCGACTATGATGTTTTGCCGGACACGGGGAGGCCGCTCGGGGAACCAGCCTTTAACACGGCGAAGGATTCAAAAGAAGTGCAAATCCACCCGACGGACCGAAGAAAACGACGTCCATTGCAACAAATATGGATCTCGCATAGGAAAGCGCGCTCGTCGAGTTCCTCCGTGAGCACTGGAAAATCTTTGCATGGTGTCCAGCTGACATGCCAGGAGTACCCAGGGAACTTGCCGAGCACCACCTCAACTTGGATCCTCTCGCGAGACCAATCAAACAACCCTTGCGGCGTTTTTCGGAACCAAACCGCAAAGCTATGATATCAGAAATAGATCGACTCAAGGATGCTGGTTTTATCAAAGAGATATCTACAGAAGCCACATGGGTAGCTAACCCAGTGATGGTGCCGAAGAAACACACGAAAGTCCTTCGCATGTGCGTCGACTTTACATGTCTCAACAAACACTGTCCTAAGGATCACTGATACGTCTCCAACGTATCGATAATTTCTTATGTTCCATGCCATATTATTGATGATACCTACATGTTTTATGCACACTTTATGTCATATTCGTGCATTTTCTGGAACTAACCTATTAACAAGATGCCGAAGAGCCGATTCTTTGTTTTCTGCTGTTTTTGGTTTCGAAATCCTAGTAACGAAATATTCTCGGAATTGGACGAAATCAACGCCCGGGGTCCTATTTTGCCACGAAGCTTCCGGAAGACCGAAGAGGAGTCGGAAGTGGGGCCACGAGGGGCCGCCACCATAGGGCGGCGCGGCCCGGGCCCTGGCCGCGCCGACCTATGGTGTGGGGCCCTCGTGTGGCCCCCGCGTTGCCCTTCCGCCTACTTAAAGCCTCCGTCGCGAAACCCCGGTGCCGAGAACCACGATACGGAAAACCTTGCTGAGACGCCGCCGCCGCCAATCCCATCTCGGGGGATTACGGAGATCTCCTCCGGCACCCTGCCGGAGAGGGGATTCATCTCCCGGAGGACTCTTCACCGCCATGGTCGCTTCGGAGTGATGAGTGAGTAGTTCACCCCTGGACTATGGGTCCATAGCGGTAGCTAGATGGTTGTCTTCTCCTCATTGTGCTTCATTGTTGGATCTTGTGAGCTGCCTAACATGATCAAGATCATCTATCCGTAATTCTATATGTTGTGTTTGTCGGGATCCGATGGATAGAGAATACCATGTTATGTTAATTATCAAGTTATTACCTATGTGTTGTTTATGATCTTGCATGCTCTCCGTTATTAGTAGAGGCTGCGGCCAAGTTGATGCTAGTAACTCCAAGAGGGAGTATTTATGCTCGATAGTGGGTTCATGTCTCCGTGAATGCGGGAGTGACGAAACCCCTAAGGTTATGGATGTCTTTGTTGCCACTAGGGATAAAACATTGATGCTATGTCCGAGGATGTAGTTATTGATTACATTACGCGCAATACTTAATGCAATTGTCTGTTGTTAGCAACTTAATGCCGGAGGGGTTCGGACGATAACTCTGAAGGTGGACTTTTTAGGCATAGATGCGAGTTGGATGGCGGTCTATGTACTTTGTCGTAATGCCCAATTAAATCTCACTTGTACTTATCATGACATGTATGTGCATTGTTATGCCCTCTCTATTTGTCAATTGCCCGACTGTAATTTGTTCACCCAACATGCTTTTATCTTATGGGAGAGACACCTCTAGTGAGCTGTGGACCCCGGTCCATTCTTTTATACTGAAATACAAATCTGCTTTGCAATACTTGTTCTTTCTTGTTTTCTTGCAAACAATCATCTTCCACACAATACGGTTAATCCTTTGTTACGGCAAGCCGGTGAGATTGACAACCTCAGCTGTTTCGTTGGGGCAAAGTACTTTGGTTGTGTTGTGCAGGTTCCACGTTGGCGCCGGAATCTCCGGTGTTGCGCCGCACTACATCCCGCCGCCATCAACCTTCAACGTGCTTCTTGGCTCCTCCTGGTTCGATAAACCTTGGTTTCTTTCTGAGGGAAAACTTGCTGCTGTGCGCATCATACCTTCCTCTTGGGGTTCCCAACGAACGTGTGAGTTACACGCCATCAATCACTTTCCCCTCCCAAGGATCGATCAAATCATCGACTCCACGGCAGGATGTGAACGTCTTTCCTTTTTGGATGCATACTCTGGTTATAACCAGATCAGACTAAAAGAAGATGATGAGGCCAAAACAGCGTTCATAACACCTTATGGCGTGTTCTGCTACAAAACAATGCCCTTTGGTTTGAAAAACGCGGGAGCAACATATCAGCGGATGATGCAGAAGTGCCTTGCAACACAGATTGGGAAAAATGTACAAGTCTACATCGACGATGTCATGATAACATCAAAGAAGGGGTCAACACTGATCGAAGATTTGAAGGAAACCTTCGACAACCTTGACAAGTTTTGCCTCAAGTTGAACCCGACAAAATGCTCCTTTGGCGTTCCTGCAGGAGAACTTCTTGGATTCTTAGTATCAGCAAGAGGGATCGAAGCTAATCCCGAAAAAATACAGGCCATCGTAACTATGAGGAAGCCAACAAAGTTGAAAGAAATACAACGGTCGACGGGGCGAGTCGCAGCTTTAAGCAGATTCATCGCCGAGGCTAGGAGAAAAGGCGCCGCCATTCTACGCATTGATCAAACAAGGGGAGAAATTTCAATGGAACGAGGAAGCAGATAGGGCCTTCGAGAACCTCAAGCGCACAATTTCGACACCACCAATTTTGGTAGCGCCTAAAGAGAAAGAACCTCTACTGCTATACATTGCAGTCACACCCCAAGTGGTCAGCACGGCTCTGGTAGTCGAAAGAGAGGAAGAAGGAAAGCTCCATGGAGTTCAGAGACCAGTATATTTCATCAGTGAAGTACTATCGCCTTCAAAACAGCGGTACCCTCAGTACCAGAAACTAGCGTATGGAGTATTTATGACAGCAAGAAAATTGCGACACTATTTTTCGGCGCACCCGATAATAGTAGTCAATGAAGCTCCTCTGTCAAACATATTGAACAACCCAGAAGCTACGGGTCGTGTCTCCCTTTGGGGAATAGAACTTTCCCCTCGGGACATCACATATGAAAAAAGAAAGGCAATAAAATCGCAGGTCCTACCAGATTTTATCGCAGAATGGATGGAACTACAAAACACGGGACCTCCAGATTTGTCGAGAACCTGGACTATGAACTTCGACGGGTCCAAAAGGTTATAAGGCGCTGGGGCAGGCGTGATATTGGTATCACCTGAAGGCGACAAGCTGAAGTATGTCTTACGGATGACGTTCCCAAACGCATCTAACAATGAAGCAGAATATGAAGCTCTCATACACGGGATGAAGATGGCAAAGGCTTGCGGAGCAACCCGACTGAAAATTTTCGGCGACTCACAGTTGGTAGCACAGCAAGTTATGAACCAATGTGATGCAGTCAATGAGAGTATGATAGCATACAAGGAGGTGTATAATGAGCTGGAAAAATTGTTTGATGGATGCGAGGTCAACCACATCAGCAGATTGAGCAATGATGAAGCCGATGTCCTTGCAAACATCGGGTCACAATGTCTCGCGATCCCCTCAGGCGTGTTTTGGGAAGAAATAGCGGAGAGATCAACGAAGCCGAAGAAGATGCAGAAAAAAGCAAAAGAAGAAAAAACTTCGGCGTCTCTCAAAGAAACCGTGGAGGACGAAGAGGACCAAGAACTTGTGATGATGGTAGAAGTCCCTTGGATGCAAGCGTACATATCGTATATCCTCAGGAAGGAAATACCCGACGATCCAGTTGCAGCAAGGCGAGTTATTCGAAGATCCAAAGCTTTTACGGTGGTCAAAGGGAGTTATATAAGAGGAGTATTTCGAGGCATCTTGCAAAGGTGTGTCACACCCGAAGAAGGAAGAATAATCCTAAAAGATGTGCATGAAGGAATATGTGGTCACCATGCAAGCGATCGAGCTATTGCGGCCAAGGTTTTTCGGGCAGGATTCTGCTGGTTGACGGCAATCGAGGACGCAAAAGAGATAGTACGAACTTGCGACGCGTGCCGGAGATTTGCCGCAAAACCGCACTCTCCGGCGGCGAGCTAATGCCAATACCATTGTCGTGGCCCTTTGCCCAATGGGGACTCAACATGGTAGGCAAGTTGCACAAAGCTTCGCCGGGAGGATATGAGTACTCGTTGGTTGCTTGTCGACAAATTCACCAAGTGGGTAGAAGCAAAGCCAATAAATTCACCGAGATGCGGCATCGGCAATAAAGTTCGTGAAGGGCATCGTTTTTCGATTTGGAGTACCTCACAGCATCGTCACATATAATGGCAGCAACTTCACGTCGAAGGAGTTCAAGGCGTACTGTGCAGAAGTAGGCATCAAATTGCACTTCGCGTCGGTTGCACATCCCCAAACTAACGGTCAAGTCGAGAAAGCCAATGGTATCATCTGCAATGCCAAGCTATAATTGTTGGACCAAGCATGGAGAAAGAGGGGTTATAATGGAAGAAGATGAAGAAGGGGATGATTTCATCGATGACAACTATCTTGATCATTTCGGTGATACTTTCATGGGGGATGCTGAAGGTAGGAAATGTGAAGGGGAAGGTGAAGGGGAAGGTGAAGAAGAGGCACGTGATGAGCCCGCTGATAGGAGAGGGAGAATTTGGATCGCATGTTAGAGGATCACAAAAAGTCGCTGTACCCAGGATGCGATAATGGTCTGAAAAAGCTGGGCTGCACATTGGATTTGCTGAAATGGAAGGCACAGGAAGGTGTAGCTGACTCGGCATTTGAAAACTTGCTTGAAAATGTTGAAGAATATGTTTCCAAAGAATAGCGAGTTGCCCGCCGATGCGTACGAAGCAAAGAAGGTTGTCCGACCTCTAGGTTTAGAGGTTACGAAGATACATGCATGCATTAACGATCGCATCCTCTACCGCGGTGAATACGAGAATTTGAATGAATGCCCGGTATGCCTCTGCATTGCGTTATAAGATCGGAGGCGATGACCCCGGTGACGATGTTGAGGGCCGAAACCCAGGAAGAGGGTTCCCGCCAAGGTGATGTGGTATGCTCCTATAATACCACGGTTGAAACGTCTGTTCAGGAACAAAGAGCATGCCAAGTTGTTGCGATGGCACAAAGAGGACCGTAAGTCGGACGGGGAGTTGAGACACCCCGCAGATCAAACGCAATGGAGAAAGATCGACAGAGAGTTCAAAGATTTTGCAGCTGACGCAAGGTACATAAGATTTGCTCTAAGTACAGATGGCATGAATCCTTTTGGCGAGCAGAGCTCCAGCCATAGCACCTGGCCCGTGACTCTATGCATCTACAACCTTCCTCCTTGGTTGTGCATGAAGCGGAAGTTCATTATGATGCCGGTGCTCATCCAAGGTCCGAAGCAACCCGACAACGACATCGATGTGTACCTAAGGCCATTAGTTGATGAACTTTTACAGTTGTGGGGCAGACCTGGTGTCCGTGTGTGGGATGAGCACAAAGAAGAGGAATTTGACCTACGAGCGTTGCTTTTCGTAACCATCAACGATTGGCCTGCTCTTAGTAACCTTTCGGGGCAAACAAATAAGGGATTCAATGCATGCACGCACTGTTTACATGAGACTGAAAGTGTACATTCGCCAAATTGTAAGAAGAACGTGTACCCGGGGCATCGTCGATTTCTTCCCAAAAATCATAACGTAAGAAAGAAAGGCAAGCATTACAACGGCAAGGCAGATCACCGGTCGAAGCCTGCGGAACGCATTCGGTGCTGAGGTATTTGATATGGTCAAGGATTTGAAAGTCATCTTTGGAAAGGGTCCTGCCGGACAATCGGTTCCGAAGGGAGGCTGACGGGCACGCACCCATGTGGAAAAAGAAATCTATATTTTGGGAGCTAGAATATTGGAAAGTCCTAGATGTCCGCTCTGCAATCGACGTGATGCATGTTACAAAGAATATTTGCGTGAACCTACTAAGCTTCTTGGGCGTGTATGGGAAGACAAATGATACAAAGGAAGCACGGCAGGACCATCAACGTTTGAAAGACCCTGATGACCGGCATCCGGAATGGTTTCAAGGTCGCGCCAGCTACGCTCTTACCAATGAAGAGAGGTCATCTTTTTTGAATGCCTGAGCAGTATGAAGGTCCCGTCTGGATTCTCGTCGAATATAAAGGGAATAATAAACATGACGGACAAAAAGTTCCAAAACCTGAAGTCTCACGACTGCCACGTGATTATGACGCAATTTCTTTCGATTGCTTTGAGGGGGCTCCTGCCGGAAAATGTTTGAGTAGCCATTGTGAAGCTATGTGCATTCCTCAATGCAATATCTCAGAAGGTAATCAATCCAGAAGATCTACCACGGTTACAGAACGATGTGGTCCAATGTCTTGTCAGTTTCGAGTTGGTGTTCCCGCCATCCTTCTTCAATATTATGACGCACCTCTTGGTTCACCTAGTCGAAGAGATTTCCATTCTCGGTCCTGTATTTCTACACAATATGTTCCCCTTCAAGAGGTTCAGGGGAGTATTAAAGAAATATGTTCGTAACCGTGCTAGGCCAGAAGGAAGCATCGCCAAGGGCTATGGAAATGAGGAGGTAATTGAGTTTTGTGTTGACTTTGTTCCTGACCTTAAGCCGATTGGTCTTCCTCGATCGCGGCATGAGGGGAGACTAAGTGGAAAAGGCACGATCGGAAGGAAATCAACGATATGCTTGGACGGCCATTCTATGACTGAAGCACACCACATAGTTCGGACCAATTCCAGCTTGGTGGCTCCGTACTTCGAGAAACAAAAGAATATTTTAGCGGCTCAATATGTCGAGAAGGGGAAGACTCCAGATTTCACTGGACAGTATGAGTTGCTGAAAAATGATTGGCCCGAATTTGTGAGGCAAAATAAATCAGATCAATTCAAGGCCATATCGGACAAAAATAAGGTAAATGCGGCTAAGAGAAGTGTACAATCATATTATGGGGCCAGGAGGATGATGGCGTGCAGTCGACACGTCCGTTGGGAACCCCAAGAGGAAGGTGTGATGCGTACAGTAGCAAGTTTTCCCTCAGAAAGAAACCAAGGTTTATCGAACCAGGAGGAGCCAAGAAGCACATTGAAGGTTGATAGCGGAGGAGTGTAGTGCGGCGCAACGCCAGGGATTCCAGCGCCAACGTGGAACCTGGACAACACAATCACAGTACTTTGCCCCAAGGTAACAGTGAGGTTGTCAATCTCACCGGCTTGCTGTAAACAAAGGATTAGATGTATAGTGTGGATGATGATGTTTGTTTGCGAAGAACAGTAAAGAACAATTGCAACAGTTTGTATTTCAGATGTAAAGAATAGGACCGGGGTCCACAGATCACTAGTGGTGTCTCTCCCATAAGATAGCAGATGTTGGGTGAACAAATTACAGTTGGGCAATCGACAAATAAAGGAGGCATAACAATGCACATACATATATCATGATGAGTACTATGAGATTTAATCAGGGCATTACGACAAAGTACACAGACCGCTATCCAGCATGCATCTATGCCTAAAAAGTCCACCTTCAGGTTATCATCCGAACCCCTTCCAGTATTAAGTTGTAAACAATAGACAACTGCATTAAGTATGGTGCGTAATGTAATCAACACAAATATCCTTAGACAAAGCATCGATGTTTTATCCCTAGTAGCAACAGCACATCCACAACCTTAGAACTTTACGTCCTTCGTCCCAGATTTAATGGAGGCATGAACCCACTATCGAGCATAAATACCCCCTCTTGGAGTCACAAGTATCAACTTGGCCAGAGCCTCTACTAGCAACGGAGAGCATGCAAGAACATAAATAACATATATGATAGATTGATAATCAACTTGACATAGTATTCAATATTCATCGGATCCCAACAAACACAACATGTAGGATTACGGATAGATGATCTTGATCATGATAGGCAGCTCACAAGATCTAACATGATAGCACAATGAGGAGAAGACAACCATCTAGCTACTGCTATGGACCCATAGTCCAGGGGTGAACTACTCACACATCGATCCGGAGGCGATCATGGCGATGAAGAGACCTCCGGGAGATGATTGCCCTCTCCGGCAGGGGTGCCGGGAGGCGATCTCCTGAATCCCCCGAGATGGGATTGGCGGCGGCGGCGTCTCCGGAAGGTTTTCCGTATCGTGGCTCTCGGTATCGGGGTTTCGCGACGAAGGCTTTAAGTAGGCGGAAGGGCAGGTCGGGAGGCGCCACGGGGCCCCACACAACAGGCCGGCGCGGCCGGGGCCCGGGCCGCGCCGCCCTGTTGTCCGGCCACCTCGTGGCCCCACTTCGTCTCTCCCTCGGACTTCGGAAGCTTCGTGGAAAAATAGGACCCTAGGCGTTGATTTTGTCCAATTCCGAGAATATTTCCTTACTAGGATTTCTGAAACCAAAAACAGCAGAAAACAGCAACTGGCTCTTCGGCATCTCGTCAATAGGTTAGTGCCGGAAAATGCATAATAATGACATATAATGTGTTAAAACATGTGAGTGGAACATAAGAAATTATAGATACGTTTGGGACGTATCAAGCATCCCCAAGCTTAGTTCCTACTCGCCCTCGAGTAGGTAAACGATAACAAAGATAATTTCTGAAGTGACATGCTATCATAATCTTGATCATACTATTGTAAAGCATATGAGATGAATGCGGCGATTCGAAGCAATGATGAATGTAATGAGTAAACAAATGAATCATATAGCAAAGACTTTTCATGAATAATACTTTCAAGACAAGCATCAATAAGACTTGCATAAGAGTTACTCATAAAGCAATAGATTCGAAGTAAAGGCATTGAAGCAACACAAAGGAAGATATAAGTTTCAGCGGTTGCTTTCAACTTCAACATATATATCTCATGGATAATTGTCAACACAAAGCAATATAACAAGTGCAAATAGGTAGACATGTAAGAATCAATGCACACAGTTGATACAAGTGTTTGCTTTTGGGATAGAAAGAGTAGGTAGACTGACTCAACAATAAAGTAAAAGATTGGCCCTTCGCAGAGGGAAGCATTGATTACTATATTTGTGCTAGAGCTTTTCATTTTGAAAACAAGAAACAATTTTGTCTACGGTAGTAATAAAGCATATGTGTTATGTATAAGATATCTTATAAGTTGCAAGCCTCATGCATAGTATACTAATAGTGCTCGCACCTTGTCCTAATTAGCTTGGATTAACACGGATTATCATTGCATAGCATATGTTTCAACCAAGTTTCACAAAGGGGTACCTCTATGCCGCATGTACAAAGGTCTAAGGAGAAAGCTCGCATTGGATTTCTCGCTTTTGATTATTCTCAACTTAGACATCCATACCGGGACAACATAGACAACGGATAATGGACTCCTCTTTAATGCATAAGCATTCAACAACAGTTATTATTCTCATAAGAGATTGAGGATTAATTGTCCAAACTGAAACTTCCACCATGATTCATGGCTTTAGTTAGCGGCCCAATGTTCTTCTCTAACAATATGCATACTCAAACCATTTGATCATGAAAATCGCTCTTACTTCAGACAAGACGAACATGCATAGCAACTCACATGATATTCAACAAAGGTGTAATAGTTGATGGCGTCCCCAGAAACATGGTTACCGCACAACAAGCAACTTATTAAGAAATAAGACACATAAGTACATATTCTTCACCACGATAGTTTCTAAGCTATTTGTCCCATGAGCTATATATTATAAAGGCAAAGAATGGAAATTTTAAAGGTAGCACTCAAGTAATGTACTTTGGAATGGCGGAGAAATACCATGTAGTAGGTAGGTATGGTGGACACAAATGGCATGGTTATTGGCTCAAGGATTTGGATGCACGAGAAGAATTCCTCTCAATACAAGGCTAGGCTAGCAAGGTTGTTTGAAGCAAACTCAAGTATAAAAGGTGCAGCAAAGCTCACATATGAACATATTGTAAGCATTATAAGACTTTATGTTGTCTCCTTGTTGTTCAAACACCTCAACCAGAAAATATCTAGACTCTAGAGATCAATCATGCAAACCAAATTTTAACAAGCTCTATGTAGTTATTCATTAATGAGTACAAGGTACATGATGCAAGAGCTTAAAAAAGATCTATATGAGCACAACAATTGCCAAGTATCACATTATTCAAGACATTAAACCATTTACCACATGCGGCATTTTCCGTTTCCAACCATATAGGAATGAATGAAATAGTTCAACTTTCGCAATGAACATTAAAGATAAAGCTAAGAACATATGTGTTCATACGAAACAGCGGAGCGTGTCTCTCTCCCAAACAAAGAATGCTAGGATCCAATTTTATTCAAACAAAAACAAAAACAAAACCAACAGACGCTCCAAGTAAAGCACATAAGATGTGACGGAATAAAAATATAGTTTCACTAGAGGAACCTGATAAGTTGTCGATGAAGAAGGGATGCCTTGGGCATCCCCAAGCTTAGACGCTTGAGTCTTCTTAAAATATGCAGGGATGAACCACGGGGGCATCCCCAAGCTTTGACTTTTCACTCTTCTTGATCATATTGTATCATCCTCCTCTCTTGACCCTTGAAAACTTCCTCCACACCAAACTCGAAACAAACTCATTAGAGGGTTAGTGCATAATCAAAAATTCACATGTTCAGAGGTGACATAATCATTCTTAACACTTCTGGACATTGCACAAAGCTACTGGATGTTAATGGAACAAAGAAATCCAGCCAACACAGCAAAACAGGCAATGCGAAATAAAAGGCAGAATCTGTCAAAACAGAACAGTCCGTAAAGACGAATTTTGTAGAGGCACCAGACTTGCTCAGACGAAAATGCTCAAATTGAATGAAAGTTGCGTACATATCTAGGGATCACACACGTAAACTTTCAGATTTTTCTAAGTTACCTATAGAGAACAATGCCCAAATTCGTGACAGCAAGAAATCTGTTTCTGCGCAGTAATCCAAATCTAGTCTTGACTTTACTATCAAAGACTTTACTTGGCACAACAATGCAATAAAATAAAGATAAGGAGAGGTTGCTACAGTAGTAACAACTTCCAAGGCTCAAATATAAAACAAAAGTACTGTAGTAAAATAAACACATGGGTTATCTCCCAAGAAGTGCTTTCTTTATAGCCATTAAGATGGGCTCAGCAATTTTAATGATGCACTCGCAAGACATAAGAGTTGAAGCAAAAGAGAGCATCAAGAAGTAAATTCAAAACACATTTAAGTCTAACCCACTTCCTATGAAAAGGAATCTTGTAAATAAACAAGTTCATGAAAAGCAAAGTTACAAGCATAGGAAGATAAAACAAGTGTAACTTCAAAAATTTCAGCATATAGAGAGGTGTTTTAGTAACATGAAAATTTCTACAACCATATTTTCCTCTCTCATAATAACTTTCAGTAGCATCATGAGCAAACTCAACAATATAACTATCAAATGAAACATTCTTATCGGGGGCTAATGTCGGGGGGGAAGACCCCGGGTAGGGCAATGGACG